>NW_012306189.1:0-2752 GCF_000151885.1 Dipodomys ordii
ACAGAGGGACACACTGGGACACAGCTAGGACACAGAGGGACTCAGCGGTTACACAGCGAGGACACACCAGGGACACAGCGGGACACAGCGGAGACAAAGCGGTGACACAGTGAGACACAGCGAGGACACAGCGGGACACAGCGGAGGACACAGCGGGGGACAGCGGTGACACACCGGCGGACAGGGGGGACACAGCGGGACACAGCTGGGGACAGAGCGAGGACATAGCGAGACACAGCGGGGGACACAGCGGGGACAGTGGGGACACACATGCAGACAGCGGGGACACAACGGGACACAGCGGGGGACATCGGGGACACAGCGGGACACAGCGGGACACAGCGGGACACATCGGGCAACACAGCACGACACTGCGTGGTACAAAGCGGAACACAGCGGGACACAAAGGGGGACACAGCGTTACACAGCGGGGCACAGCGGGACACAGCGGGAACACAGCAGGGGATACAGCAGGACACAGAGGGGAACAAAGGGGGCACACAGCGGGACACAGTGGGACACAGCAGGGTACACAGCGGGACACAGCGGAGACACAGCAGGGGCACAGTGGGAAACAGCGGGGACACAGCAGGGGCACAGTGGGAAACAGCGGGACACAGCGGGGGACAAAGCGGGACACACCGGGATACAGCGGGACACAGTGGGGGACACAGCAGGGGACACAGAGCCGCACACAGCGAGAGAGAGTGGAACACAGCAGGGACACAGCGGGGACACAGCGGGACATCGCGGGGACAAAGCGAGGACAGAGCGGGACACAGAGGTACACAGCTAGGGACACAGCGGGGGACAGTGGGGACAAACCGGGGAACAACGGGGACACAGCGGGACACAGCTGGAACACAGCGAGACACAGCGGGACACAGCCGGACACAGCAGGACACAGAGGGGAACACAGCGGGGGACACAGCGGGACACAGCGGGACACAGTGGGGTACACAGTGGGACACATCGGGGATACAGCAGGGACACAGCGGGACACAGCGGGACACAAAGGGGGACCCAGCATTACACAGCGGGGACACAGTGTGACACAGCGTGGACACAGCAGGGGACACAGCAGGACACAGAGGGGAACAAAGGGGGCACACATTCGGACACAGTGGGACACAGCAGGGTACAAAGCGGCACACAGGGGGGACACAGCAGGGGCACAGTGGGAAACAGTGGGACACAGCGGGGGACATAGCGGGACACACCAGGATACTGCGGGACACAGCGGGGGACACAGCAGGGCACACAGAGCCGCACACAGCGGGAGAGAGTGGAACACAAGAGGTACAGAGCGGGGACATAGCGGGGGACCCTGCGAGGACACAGCGTGACACATGGGGACACAGCAAGACACAGTGGGGGCCCAGCGAGGACACAGCGGGACAGAGCGGAGGACACAGCGGGGGACAGCGGTGACACATTGGCGGACAGCAGGGACACAGCGGGACACAGCGGGACACAGCGGGGGACACAGTGTGGGACACAGCAGGGGACACAGTGGGACACAGCTGGGGACACAGCGAGGACACAGCGTGACACAGCGGGGGACACAGCGGGGGACCGCGGGAATACACCTGCAAACAGCAGGGACACAACGGGACACAGCGTGGGACATCGGGACACAACGGGACACAGCGGGACACAGCGGGGACACAGCATGGACACAGCGGGTCACAGCGCAGACACAATGGGAGACACAGCGAGGACACAGCGGGACACAGAGGGATACACAGAGAGGACACATTGTGACACATGGGGACACAGCGGGACACAGCGGGGGACACAGAGAGGACACAGCGGAACACAAATGGGGACACAGCAAGGACACAGCAGGACACAGCGGGAAAGAGCGGGACACAGCGGGGGACACAGCGGGGGACACAGCGGGGGACACAGCGGGACACAGCAGGGGACAAAGCGGGGGACCCAGCAGGGACACAGCGGGTCACAGCGGGGACACAGTGTGGGACACAGCGAGGACACAGCGGGACACAGAACGATACACAGAGAGGACACAGCGTGACACATGGGGACACAGCGGGACACAGCGGGGGACACAGAGAGGACACAGCGGGACAAAAATGGGGACACAGCAAGGACACAGCGGGAAAGAGCGGGACACAGCGGGGGACACAGCCGGGGACACAGCGGGACACAGCGGAGGACACAGCAGGGACACATCGGGTCACAGCGGGGACACAGTGGGGGACACAGCAAGGACACAGCGGGACACAGAGGGATACACAGCGAGGACACAGCGTGACACATGGGGACACAGCGGGACCCAGCGGGGGACCCAGCGAGGACACAGCGGGACACAAATGGGGACACAGCAAGGACACAGCAGCACTCAGCGTGGAAGAGCGGGACACAGCAGGGGGCACAGCAGGTACACAGCTGGACAGAGTAGGGACAAAGCGGGACACAGCGGGACACATCGGGTGACACAGCAGGACACTGCGGGGTACACAGCGGGACAGAGCGGGACACAAAGGGACACAGAAGGGACACAGCGGGGGCACACAGCAGGGGACACATCATGTCTCAGCGGGGGACACAGTGGAGGACACAGTAAGGGACACAGCGGGGACACAGAGGGGATATACAGCGGTGGACAGCAGGGACACAGCCCGGACACAGCTGGACACAGCGGGGAAAAAGCGGGGGACACAGCAAGGGACACAGCCGGGATACAGCGGGGACTCAGAGGGGGACCCCATCGGGGGGACAGCAGGGA
>NW_012306190.1:0-2752 GCF_000151885.1 Dipodomys ordii
TGTGTCCCGCAGTTTCTCCGCTGTGTCCCGCTGTTTCCCACTGTGTTCTTTGGTCTCCCGCTTTGTCCCCCGCTGTGTCCCCCGGTGAGTCGCCGGTGTGTCCCCGCTTTGTCCCGCTGAGTTCTCCATGTGTCCCCCGCTGTGTCCGGCTGTGTCCCGCGCTGTGTCCCCCGCTGTGTTCCCGCAGTGTCAGCGCTGTGTCCCGCTGTGTCCTCGCTGTGTCCCCCGCTGTCTCCCGCTGTGTCCCCCTCTGTGTCCCGCTGTGTCCCCCGCTGTGCCCTGCAGTGTCCCCGCTTTGTCCCGCTGAGTCCTCCATGTGTCCCCCGCTGTGTCCCGCTGTGTCCGGCTATGTCCCCCGCTGTGTCCCCCGCTGTGTCCCCGCAGTGTCAGCTCTGTGTCCCGCTGTGTCCTCGCTGTGTCCCCCGCGGTCTCCCGCTGTGTCCCCCTCTGTGTCCCGCTGTGTCCCCCGCCGTGTCCGGCTGTGCCCCGCTGTGTCCCACTGTGTCCCGCTGTGTCCCGCTTTGTCCCCCACTGTGTCCCGCTGTGTCCCCGCAGTGACCCCGCTGTGTCCCGCTGTGTCCCACTGTGTCCCGTGGTGTCCCGCTTTTTCCCCCGCTGTGTCCCCGGCTGAGTCTCGCTGTGTCCCCACTGTGTCCTCTCTGTGTCCCCCGCTGTGTCCTGCTCTGTTCCCCACTGAGTCTCCCGTTTTGTCCCTGCTGTGCCCCGCTGTGTCCCGCTGTGTCCCGCTGTGTCCCCCACTGTGTCCCGTTGTGTCCCCCGCTGTGTCCCTCGCTGTGTCCTCCTCTGTGTCCTGCTGTGTCCCGCTGTGTCATCCGCTGTGTCCTTGTTGTGTCCCTGCTGGGTCCCTCTGTGTCACCGCTGTGTCCCGCTGTGTCCCCGCTCTATAGACGCTGTGTCCCGCTGTGTCCCCCGCTGTGTCCCGCTGGGTACCGCTGTGTCCCCCGCTGTGTCCCGCTGTGTCCACTGCTGAGTCCCCGCTGAGTCCCGCTGTGTCTCGCTGTGTCCCGCTGTGTCCTCGCTTTGTCCCATTCTGTGTTAAGCTGTGTCCTCCCTGTGTCCCCCGGTGTGTCCCGCTGTGTCCCCCGCTGTGCCCCGCAGTGTCCCGCTGTGTCCCGCTGTGTCTCGCTGGGTCCCCCGCTGGGTCCCGCTGTGTCCCCCGCTGTGCCCAGCAGTGTCCCGATGTGTCCCGCTCTGTCCCCCACTGTGTCCCCCGCTGAGTCCTCTATGTGTCGCCGTTGTGTCCCTCTGTGTCCTCGCTGTGTCCCCTGCTGTCTCCCGCTTTGTCCCACGCTGTGTCCCACTGTGTCCCGCTGTGTCCAAACTGTGTCCCTTGCTGTGTCCTGCTGTGTTCCCACTGTGTCCCAAGCTGTGTCCCGCTGTGTCCCGCTGAGTGCCCCGCTGTGTCCCACTATGTTCCCGCAGTGTCCCCGCTGTGTCCCCGCTGTGTCCTCGCTGTGTTCCCCGCTGTGTCCCGCTGTGTCCCCCGCTGTGTCTACTGCTGTGTCCCCACTGTGTCCCCCTGTGTCTCGCTGTGTCCCGCTGTGTCCTCGCTGTTTCCCACGCTGTGTTCTGCTGTGTGCTCGCTGTGTCCCCCGCTGTGTCCCGTTGTGTCCCCAGCTGTGAACCCCGCTGTGTCCCGCTGTGTCCCCTCTGTATCGACGTTGTATCCCGCTTGGTCCCGCTGTGTCCTCGCTGTGTTCCCCACTGTGTCCTGCTGTTTACCCCTCTGTGTCCGCCGCTGTGTCCCGCTGTGTCCCGCTGTGTACTGTTGTGTCCCCCGCTGAGTCCCGCTGTATCCCCGCTGTGTCCCAATGTGTCCTCGCTGTGTCCCGCGCTGGGTCCCGCTGTGTCCCCGCTGTGTCCCAATGTGTCCTCGCTGTTTCCCACGCTGTGTTCTGCTGTGTCCTCGCTGTGTCCCCCGCTGTGTCCCGCTGTGTCCCCGCTGTATCGACACTGTGTCCCGCTGGGTCCCGCTGTGTCCCCCCTGTGTCCCCCGCTGCGTCCCACTGTGTCCCGCTGTCTCCCCCGCTGTGTCCCTATGTGTCCCACGCTTTGTCCCCCTGTGTCCCCGCAGTTTCCCCGCTGTGTCCCACTGTTTCCCACTGTGTTCTGTGGTGTCCCGCTTTGTCCCCCGCTGTGTCCCCCGGTGAGTCGCCGCTGTGTCCCCGCTATGTCCCGCTGAGTCCTCCATGTGTCCCCCGCTGTGTTCCGCTGTGTCCCCCGCTGTGTCCCGCTGTGTCCACTGCTGGGTCCCGGCTGTGTCCCGCTGTGTCCCGTTGTGTCCGGCTGTGTCCTCACTGTGTCCCACTCTGTGTCCCGCTGTGTCCTCGCTGTGTCCCCCGCTGTGTCCCGCTTTGTCCCTGCTGTGTACTCCGCTGTGTCCCTCTGTGTTCCCGGCTGAGTCCCGCTGTGTCCGGTGCTGTGTCCCCACTGTGTCACGCTGTGTTTCGTTGTGTCCGGCTGTGTCCTTGCTCTGTCTCATTCAGTGTCCAGCTGTGTCCTCCCTGTGTATCCCGCTGTGTCCCGCTGAGTCCCCTGCTGTGTCCGGCTGTGTCCCGCTGTGTCACGCTCTGTCCCATCTGTGTCCCTCTGTGTCCAGCTCTGTCCCCGTTGTGTGTCCGCTGTGCCCCGCTGTGTACCCTTCTGTGTCCAGCTGTGTCCCCTCTGTGTCCCGCTGTGTCCCTTCTCTGTACCCCGCTGTCCACTGCTGTGTCCCCCGGCTGTGTCCCGC
>NW_012306191.1:0-2752 GCF_000151885.1 Dipodomys ordii
TCACTGTGTTCCGCTGTGTCCCGCTGTGTCCCCATCTATGTCCCCGCTGTGTTCCCGTTGTTCCCTGGTGTGTCCCCGCTGTCCCCTGCTGTGTCCCCCGCTGTGTCCCCGCTGTGTAACCGCTGTGTCCCACTGTGTCCCCCGTTGTGTCCCTCTGTGTCCCCGCTGTGTCCCGCTGTGTTCCCCGCTGTGTCCCGCTGTGTCCTGCTGTGTTCCTCTTTGTCCCCCGCTATGTCCCCGCTGTGTCCCGCTGTGTCCCGCTGTATCCCCCGCTGTGTCCCAGTATGTCCAAGCTGTGTCCCCTCTTTGCCCCCCGCTGTGTCCCTGCTGTGTCCCCCTCTGTGTCCCTCTGTGTCCCTGCTGTGTCCAGATGTGTCCAGCTGTGTCCCCTGCTTTGTTCTCGCTGTGTCCCGCTATGTCCAATCTGTGTCCCCTCTTTGTCCCCCGCTGTGTCCCCTCTGTGTCTTCCGCTGTGTCCCGCTGTGTCCCCCGCTGTGTCCCCGCTGTGTCCCCGCAGTGTACCCGCTGTGTCCAGCTGAGTCCCTGCTGTGGCCCGCTGTGTCCAGCTGTGTACACCGCTGTATCCCGCCTGTGTCCCCTGCTGTGTCCCGCTGTGTCCCGCTGTGTCCCTCTCTGTCCGACGCTGTATCCCGCGCTGTGTCCCTGCTGTGTCCCCGCTGTGTCCCTCTGTGTCCCCACTGTGTCCCCCTATGTCCTGCTGTGTCCCGCTGTGTCCCCGCTGTGTCCCCGCTGTGTCCCCCTCTGTGTCCCCGCTGTGTCCCCATTGTGCCCAGGTTTGTCACCACTGTCACCAGCTCTGTCAGCCGCTGTGTCCCCACTGTGTCCCCTGCTGTGTCCCGCTGTGTCCCCGCTGTGTCCCCGCTGTATCCCTGCTGTGTCCCCACTGTGTCCCGCTGTGTCCCGCTGTGTCCTCGCTGTGTTTCATGCTGTGTTCCGCTGTGTCCCCCGCTGTGTCCCGCTGAGTCCCGCTGTGTCCCGCTGTGTCCTCGCTGTGTTTCCCGCTGTGTCCCGCTGTGTCCCCTGCTGTGAACCGCTGAGTCCCGCTGTGTCCCGCTGTGTACTGCTGTGTCCCCCGCAGAGTCCGGCTGTGTCCCAGGTGTGTCCCTCTGTGTCCCGCTGTGTCCCCCGCTGTTTCCCACTGTGTACCTGCCTTGTCCCGCAGTGTCACGCTGGGTTCCCGCTTTGTTCCCTACTGTGTCCCCGCTGTGTCCCCACTGTGTCCTCGCTGTGTCCCACTGTGTCCTCGCTGTGTCCCCCACTGTGTCCCGCTGTGTCCCCCGCTGTGTCCCGCTGTGTCCCGCTGTTTCGTGCTTTGTGTCTCTCTGTGTCCACCGCTGTGTCCCCGCTGTGTCTGCTGTGTCCGACTGTGTCCTCGCTTGTCCCCTGCTGTGTCCCGCTGTGTCCCCCGCTGTGTCCTTCGCTTTGTCCCACTGTGTCCCGCTTTTTCCCTCTTGTCCCCCGCTGTGTCCCTGCTGTCCCCTGCTGTGTCCCCGCTGTGTTCCGCTGTGTCCCGCTGTGTCCCCCGCTTTGTCCCCCGCTGTGTCCCGCTGTTTCCTGGTTTGTGTCTCTCTGTGTCCACTGCTGTGTCCCCGCTGTGTCCTGCTGTGTCCGACTGTGTCTTCGCTTGTCCCCTGCTGTGTCCCGCTGTGTCCCCCGCTGTGTCCTTCGCTTTGTCCCACTGTGTCCCGCTTTTTCCCTCTTGTACCCCGCTGTGTCCCTGCTGTCCCCTGCTGTGTCCCCGCTGTGTTCCGCTGTGTCCCGCTGTGTCCCCCGCTTTGTCCCCCGCTGTGTCCCGCTGTGTCCCCCCTGTGTCCCCCGCTGTGTCCTGCAGTGTCACCCGATGAGGCCCCCGCTGTGTCCGGCTGTGTCCCCCACTGTGTCCCCTGCTGTGTCCCGCTGTGTCCCCGCTGTGTCCCCCTCTGTGTCCCCGCTGTGTCCCCGTTGTCCCCTGGTGTATCCTCGCTGTTCCCTGCTGTGTCCTGCTGTGTCCCGCTGTGTCCCCTCGGTCCCCCACTGTGTATCTCTGTGTACTCCGCTGTGTCCCTCTGGGTCCCCCGCTGTGGCCCCGCTGTGGCCCGCTGTGTCCCCGCTGTGTCCCGCTGTGTCCCTGTGTGCACTCCGCTGTGTCCCTCTGGGTCCCCCGCTGTGGCCTCACTGTGGCCCGCTGTGTCCCCGCTGTGTCTCGCTGTGTCACCGCAGTGTACCCGCTGTGTCCCGCTGTGTCCCCTGCTGTGTACCGCTGTGTCCCGCTGTGTCCCTCTCTGTCCCACGCTATGTCCTCCGCATTGTCCCCGCTGTGTCCCCGCTGTGTCCCACTGTGTCCCCGGTTTTTTCCTCACTGTGTCCCCGCTGTGTCCCGCTGTGACCCTCGCTGTGTCCCCGCTGTGTCCCGCTGTGTCCCCGCTGTGTCCCCCATTGTGTTCCTCTGTGACTCCGCTGTGTCCTGCTGTGTGCCACTGTATCCCCCTATATCCTGCTGTGTCCCGCTGTGTCCCCGCTGTGTCCCCGTTGTGTCCCACGCTGTTTCCCACTGTGTCCCAGCTGTGTCCCCCGCTGTGTCCCGCTGTGTTCTGCTGTGTCCCCCGCTGTGTCCCCGCTGTGTCCCGCTGTTCCTTCTGTATGCCCCGCTGTGTCCCGCTGTGTCCACGCTGTATCCACCTCTGTGTCCCCGCTGTGTCCCGCTGTGTCCAGCTGTGTCTCCCGGTGTGTCCTCGCTGTGTCCCGCTATGTG
>NW_012306192.1:0-2752 GCF_000151885.1 Dipodomys ordii
TGGAGCAGAAGCAGAAGAAGATGCAGAAGGAGAAGCAGGAGGAGCAGATGAAGTAGAAGCAAAAGGAGATAGAGATGGAGATGCAGAAGTAGTATCAGGAGTAATCAGAAGAAGAAGAAGATGAAGCAAATCAAACAGAAGTAGGTGTACAGCAGAAGCAGAAGCAGTATGAAATGCAGAAGCTAATAGGTGAAGCAGATAGAGAAGCAGGAGAAGCAGAAGAATGCAGGAGAAGCAGTAGCAGATGGAACAGGAAAAGATGAAGAAGCAGTAGCAGATTTTGATGCAGAAGGAGAAAGAGAAGAAGCACAATCTGAAGCAGTTTCAGAAGAAACAGAAAGAGTAGAATAAGCAGAAGCAAAAGCAGCAGGAGAAGCAGAAGAAGATCACGGAGAATTTGAAAGAGAAGGATTAGGAGTAGGAGAAGCAAAAGGATAATCAGAAGCAGAAAGAAGGAGAAGCAGCATGAGAATTAGGAGAAGCAGGAGAAGCAGAAGCAGGAGAAGCAGAAGAAACAGAAGACGCAGAAGCAGAATGAGAAGCAGAAGGAGAAATTGAAGCAGAAGCAGAAGGAGAAGCAGAAGCAGAAGGAGAAGCAGAAGAAGGAGAAGGAGAAGCCGAAAGAGAAGCAGAAAGAGAAGCAGAACGAGAAGCAGGAGAAGCAGAAGCAGGTGAAACAGAAGCAGAAGAAACAGAAGAAGGAGAAGAAGCAGAAGAAGGAGAAGCACAAACAGAAGGAAAAGCAGAAAGAGAAGCAGGAGAAGCAGAAGAAGCAGCAGCAGGAGAAGCAGAAGCAGAAGAAGCCGAAGAAGCAGAAGCAGAACCTGAAGCAGAAGAAGAAGCAGGAGAAGCAGAAGAAGCAGAATCTGGAGAAGAAGAAGGAGAACCAGAAGGAGAAGCAGAAGCAGAAAGACAAGCAAAAGCAGAAGGAGAAGCAGAAGGAAAAGCAGAAGAACGAGAAGGAGAAGGAGAAACAGAAGGAGAAGCAGAAAGAGAAGCAGAAGAAGGACCAGGAGACGGAAAAGCAGCAGGAAAAGCAGAAAGAGCAGCAGAAGGAGAAGCAGGAGATGCAGAAACAGGAGAAGCAGAGGTAGAAGAATCAGTAAAAGGACAAGAAGCAGAAGCAGAAGGAGAAGCAGAAACAGAAGGAGAAGCAGAAAGAGAAGGAGGGGAAGCAGAAGAAGCAGAAGCAGAATAAGCAGAAGCATAAGAATCCGAAGAAGAAGAAGCAGAACCTTAAGAAGAAGGAGAAGCAGGAGAAGCAGAAGAAGCAGAACGTGGAGAAGCAGAACGAGAAGCTGAAGGAGAAGCAGAAGCAGAAAGAGAATCAAAAGCAGAAGGAGTAGAAGAAGAAACAGAAGAAGTAGAAGCAGTAGCAGTTGTAGCAGAAACAGAAGGAGAAGCCAAAGGAAAAGCAGAAGAACAAGAAGGAGAAGGAGAAACAGAAGGAGAAGCAGAATGAGAAGCAGGTAAAGCAGAAGAAGAAGAAGCAGAAGGAGAATCAGAAGGAGAAGCAGAAGAAGGAGAAGGAGAAGCAGAAGCAGAAGAAGATGCAGAAGGAGAAGCAGATGAAGCAGAAGAAGCAGAAGCAGAAGGAGAAGCAGGAAAGCAGAAGAAGCAGAAGCAAAAGGAGAAGCAAAAGAAGGAGAAGGAGAAGCAGAAGAAGAAGAAGAAGCATAAGGACAAGCACAAGCAGAAGGAGATGCAGAAGGAGAAGCAGGAGAAGCAGAAGAAGCAGAAGCTGAAGGAGAAGCAGAAGTAGGAGAAGGAGAAAGAGGAGAAGCAGAAGCAGAAGGAGAAGCCGAAGCGGAATGAGAAGCAAAAAGAGAAGCAGAAGAAGCACAAGAAGCAGAAGCAGGAGAAGCCGAAAGAGAAGAAGCAGAAGAAGCAGAAAGAGAAGCAGAAGTAGAAGCAGAAGCAGAAGGAGAAGCAGCAGAAGAAGTAGAACCAGAAATTCAGGCAGGAGAAACAGAAGAAGCAGAAGCAGAAAGAGAAGCAAAAAGAGAAGCAGAAGGAGAAGTAGAAGAAGCAGCAGAAGGAGAAGCAGCAGAAGAAGCAGAAAAACAAGCAGGAGAAGCAGAAGCAGAAAGAGAAGTAGAAGCAGAAGAAGAAGAAGCAGAAGAAGAAGCAGTAGAAGCATAAGAAGCAGAAGCAGGAGAAGCAGAAGCAGAAGAACAAGAAGAAGCATAAGAAGCAGAAGCAGAAGCAGAGGGAGAAACAGAAGAAGGAGAAGGAGCAGCAGAAGGTGAAGCAGAAGGAGATGGAGGAGCAGAAAGAGAAGTAGAAACAGAAGGAGAAGAAGAAGGATTAGTTGGAGAATCAGAAGAAGCAGAAGCAGAAAGAGAAGCAGAAGAAGGAGAAGGAGAAGCAGAAGCAGAGGAAAGGAAGGAGAAGCAGAAGAAGCAGAAGCGGGAGAAGCAGAAGAAGAAGAAGAAACAGAAGAAGGAGAAGGAGAAGCAGAAGCAGAAGGAGAAGCAGAAAGAGAAGGAGAAGAAGCAGTAGCAGGAGAAGCAGAAGCAGAAGAAACAGAAGAAGCTGAAGAAGCAGAAGCAGGACCTGAAGCAGAAGATACAGAACAAGCAGAAGAAGCAGTAGCAGAAGCAGAACGAGAAGCAGAAGAAGAAGAAGGAGAAGGAGAAAGAGAAGGATTAGGAGTAGGAAGAGCAGAAGGAGAATCAGAAGCAGAACGAGAAGCAGAAGGAGCAGCAGAAGGAGAAGCAGAAGGAGAAGCAGAAGGAGAAGCAGAAGAAGG
>NW_012306193.1:0-2752 GCF_000151885.1 Dipodomys ordii
CTTCTTCTTCTTCTTCTTCTTCTTCTTCTTCTTCTTCTTCTTCTTCTTCTTCTTCTTCTTCTTCTTCTTCTCTTTCTTCTGCTTCTCCTGGTTTTTCTGCTTCTACTGCTTCTCTTTTTGCTTCTCATTCTGCTTCTGCTTCTCCTTCTGCTTCTCCTATTGCTTCTGCTGCCCTTCCTTCTCCTTCTCCTTCTCATACTTCTGTTTCTCCTTCTGCATCTGCTGCTTCTCCTGCTTCTCCTTCTGCATCTTCTTCTGCTTCTGCTTCTCCTTCTGCTGCTTCTTCTGCTTCTCCTTCTTCTGCTTCTCCTTCTGCTTCTCCTTCTGCTTCTCCTTCTCCTTCTGCTCCTTCTCCTTCTTCTGCTTCTCCCTCTGATTCTGCTTCTTTTGCTTATTCTTTTTCTTCTGCTTCTGCTTCTTCTGCTTCTGCTTCTTCTGCTTCTCCTTATGCCTCTCCTTCTCCTCCTCCTCCTCCTCCTCCTCCTTCTTGTTCTTCTTCTTGTTCTTCTTGTTCTTGTTCTTGTTCTTGTTCTTGTTCTTGTTCTTGTTCTTGTTCTACTTCTTGTTCTTCTTCTTCTTCTTCTTCTTCTTCTACTTCTACATCTTCTTCTTCTTCTTCTTCTTCTTCTTCTTCTCTATATTCTGCTTCTTCTTTTCCTGCTTCTTCTGCTTCTACTCCTCTTTCTGCTTCTCATTTTGCTTCTGCTTCTCCTTCTGCTTCTCCTATTTCTTCTGCGGCTCTTCCTTCTCCTACTTCTACTTCTCCTTCTGCTTCTGCTTCTTCTGCTTCTCCTGCTTCTCCTTCTGCATCTTCTTCTGCTTCTGCTTCTCCTTCTGCTGCTTCTTCTGCTTCTGTTTCTCCTTCTGCTTCTCCTTCTGCTTCTTCTGCTTCTGCTTCTCCTTCTGCTTCTTCTGCTTCTCCTTCTGATTCTCCTTCTGCTTCTCCTTCTGTTTCTCCTTCTCCTTCTAGTTCTTCTGCTTTTCTTTCTGCTTCTCCTTCTGCTTCTGCTGCAACTGCTACTGCTTCTTCTGTTTCTTCTGCGTCTCCTTCTGCTTTTGATTCTATTTCAGCTTCTGCTTCTCCTTCAGCTTCTCATTCAGCTTCTCCAGATTCTGCTTCTTCTGCTTCTCCTGCTTCCGCTTTTGCTTCAGGTTTTGCTTCTGCTTCTTCGGATTCTTATGCTTCTGCTTCTCCTGCTTCTTCTTCTTCTGCTTCCCCTCCTCTTTCTGCTTCTCCTTCTGTTTCTGCTTCTCCTTCTGCTTCTGCTCCTTCTCCTTCTTCTGTTTCTTCTTCTTCTGCTTCTCCCGCTTCTGCTTCTTCTGCTTCTCCTGCTTCTCGTTCTGCTTCTCTTCGTCGGCTTCACTTTCTACTTCTGCTTCTGCTTCTTCGGATTCTGCTTCTTCTACTTCTACTCTCCTTCTGCTTCTGCTTCTTCTGCTTCTCCTGCTTCTCCTTCTGCATCTCCTTCTGCTTGTGCTTTTCGTCTGCTTCTTCTTCTGCTTCTGCTTCTCCTTCTCCTTCTTCTGCTTCTCCGTCTGATTCTGCTTCTTCTGCCTTTCCTGATTCTCCTTCTGCTTCTCCTTCTTCTTCTCCTTCTGTTTCTCCTTCTCCTTCTCGTTCTTCTGCTATTCCTTCTGCTTCTCTTTCTGCTTCTGCATCTTCAGCTTCTTCTGCTACTGCTTCTGCTTCTTCTGTTTCTTCTGCTTCTCCTTCTGCTTTTTCTTCTCTTTCTGCTTCTGCTTCTCCTTCTGGTTCTCCTTCTTCTTCTCCAGATTCTGCTTCTTCTGCTTCTCCTTCCGCTTCAGGTTCTGCTTCTGCTTCTTCGGCTTCTGCTGCTTCTATTTCTGCTTCTCCTTCTGTTTCTGTTTCTCTTTCTGCTTTTGTTTCTTCTCCTTCTTCTTTTTCTTCTGCTTATGCTTCTACTGCTTCTCCTTCTGTTTCTCTTTATTCTTATCCTTCTGCTTCTCCTTCTCCTTCTTCTGCGTCTCCTTCTGCTTCTGCTTCTCCTTCTGCATCTTCTTCTGTTTCAATTTCTCATTCTGCTTTTCATTCTGCTTCTGCTTCTCCTGCTTCTGCTTCTTCTGCTTCTCGTGCTTCTCCTTCTCATTCTCCTTCTCTTTCTGCTTCTGCTTATCCTTCTGTTTCTCCTACTCCTAATCCTTCTCTTTCTCCTTCTCCTTCTTCTTCTTCTTCTGCTTCTCCTGCTGCTTCTTCTTCTGCTTCTTCTGCTTTTTCTGTTTCTTCTTCTTCTGCTTCAGCTTCTGCTTCTTCTGCTTCTCCTTTTGCTTCTGCTTCTCCGTCTGCTTCTGCTTCTGCTCTTCTCCTTCTTCTGTTTCTTCTGCTTCTGCTTCTCCTTCTGCTTTTCCTTCTATTTCTCCTTCTCCTTCTTCTGCTATTCCTTCTGCTTCTCTTTCTGGTTCTGCATCTTCAGCTTCTTCTGCTACTGATTCTGCTTCTTCTGTTTCTTCTGCTTCTCCTTCTGCTTCTCCTTCTGCTTTTGCTTCTCTTTCTGTTTCTGCTTCTCCTTCTGGTTCTCCTTCTTCTTCTCCAGATTCTGCTTCTTCTGCTTCTCCTGTTTCTCCTTCTGCTTCTGCTTTTTCTGCTTCTCCTGCTTCTCCTTCTGCATCTTCTTCTGCTTCTGTTTCCCCTTCTCCTTCTTCTGCTTCTCCTTCTGATTCTCCTTCTGCTTCTTCTTCTTCATGCTTTACCTGCTTCTCTCTCTGCTTCTCCTTCTACTTCTCCTTCTGTTGA
>NW_012306194.1:0-2752 GCF_000151885.1 Dipodomys ordii
AATCCTTTGTGTCCAGCTGTGTCACCGCTGTGTCCCGCTGTGTACCCCGCTGTGTCCCACTGTGTTCCCGCTGTGTCCCAAGCTGTATTCCGCTGTGTCCCGCTGTGTACCCCGCTGTGTCCCGTTTGTTCCCGCAGTGTCCCCGCTGTGTCCCGCTGTGTCCTCGCTGTGTCCGCCGCTGTGTCCCGTTGTGTCCCCAGCTGTGTACCCCGCTGTGTCCCGCTGTGTCCCCGCTGTATCGACGCTGTGTCCCGCTGGGTCCCGCTGGGTCCTTCCTATGTTACCCGCTGTGTCCCGCTGTGTCCAACGCTGTGTCCCACTTTGTCTCCTGCTGTGTCCCCGCTGTGTCCCGCTGTGTTGCGCTGTGTCACGCTGTGTCCCCCGCTGTGTCCCACTGTGTCCTCGCTGTGTCCCCGCTGTGTCCCGCTGTGTCCTTGCTGTGATCCCCGCTGTGTCCCGCTGTGTCCCCCGCTGTGTCCCCCGCTGTGTCCCGCTGTGTGCCCCGCTGTGTCCCCCGCTGTGTCCCGCTGTGTCCCCCGCTGTGTCCCCCGCTGTGTCCAACGCTGTGCCCCGCTGTGTCCCCCGCTGTGTCCCGCTGTGTCCCCCGCTGTGTCCCGCTGTGTCCTCGCTGTGTCCCTGCTGTGTGCCAGCTGTGTACCGCTGTGTAATCCTTTGTGTCCAGCTGTGTCACCGCTGTGTCCCGCTGTGTACCCCGCTGTGTCCCACTGTGTTCCCGCTGTGTCCCAAGCTGTATTCCGCTGTGTCCCGCTGTGTACCCCGCTGTGTCCCGTTTGTTCCCGCAATGTCCCCGCTGTGTCCCGCTGTGTCATCGCTGTGTCCCCCGCTGTGTCCCGCTGTGTCCCCAGCTGTGTACCCCGCTGTGTCCCGCTGTGTCCCCGCTGTATCGACGCTGTGTCCCGCTGGGTCCCGCTGGGTCCTCCATCTGTTCCCCGCTGTGTCCCGCTATGCCCCCCGCTGTGTCCCACTGTGTCACGCTGTTTCCCTGCTGTGTCCCCGCTGGGTCCCTCTGTGTACCCCGCTGTGTCCAGCTTTGTCCCTGCTGTGTCTCGCTGTGTCCCATGCTCTGTCCCCCATTGTGTCCTGCTGTGTCCCCCACTGTGTCGCGCTGTGTACTGCTGTGTCTCCCGCTTAGTCCCGCTGTGTCCTTGCTGTGTCCCAATGTGTCCTCGCTGTGTTCCCCGCTGTGTCCCGCTGTTTTCCCCCTGTGTTCCCCGCTGTTTCCCGCTGTGTCCCGCTGTGTCCCGCTGTGTCCCCCGCTGTGACCCCCGCTATGTCCCGCTGTGTCCACCGCTTTGTCACCGTGTGTCCCGCTGTGTCCTCACTATGTCACCTGCTGTCTCCTGCTCTGTCCCCTGCTGTGTCTCACGCTTTGTCCCAGCTGTTTCCCACTGTGTCTCGCTGTGTGCCGCTGTGCCCCCACTGTGTCCCGTTGTGTCCACAGCTGTGTACCACGCTGTGTAAAGCTGTGTCCCCACTGTATGGACTCTGTGTCCCACTGGGTCCCGCTGTGTCCTCGCTGTGTCCCCCGATGTGTCCTTTTGTGTCCTCGATGGGTCCCCCGCTGTGTCCCGCTGTGTCCCCCGCTGTGTCCCACTGTGTCCCACTGAGTCCCGCTCGGTCCCTGCTGTGTCGCACTGTGTCCCGCTGTGTCCCCGCTGTGTGCCTGCTGTGTCCCGCTGTGTACTTCTTTGTGTCAGGCTGTGTCACTGCTGTGTCTCGCTGTGTCCCCTCTCTGTCTCCGCTGTCCCCGCTGTGTCCCCCGCTGTGTCCCGCTGTGTCCCGGTTTGTCCCCCGCTTTGTCCCGCTGTGTCCCCATAGTGTCCCCGCTGTGTCCCGCTGTGTCACACTGTGTCTCATGGTGTCCCGCTTTGTCCCCAGCTGTGTCACCTGCTGAATCCCCTCTGAGTCGCCGTGTACCCCGCTGTGTCCCGCTGTGTCCCCTCTGTATCGACGCTGTGTCCCGCTGGGTCCTGCTGTGTCCTCCCTGTGTTCCCTGCTGTGTCCCGCTGTGTCCGTCACTGTGTCCCGCTGTGTCTTCTGCTGTGTCCCCGCTGTGTCCCACTGTGTCCCGCTGTATCCTCGCTGTGTCCCACGCTGTGTTCCGCTGTGTCCCGCTGTGTTCCCCGCTTTGTCCCGCTGTGTCTCGCTGTGTCCTGCTGTGTCCTCGCTGTGTCCCCCGTTGTGTTCCGCTGTGTCCTCGCTGTTTCCCCTCTCTGTCTCCGCTGTCCCCCGCTGTGTCCCCCGCTTTGTCCCGCTGTGTTCTCGCCGTGTCCCCGCTGTGTCCCGCTGTGTCCTCGCTGTGTTCCCCGCTGTGTCCCGCTGTGTACCCCTCTGTGTCCCCCACTGTGTCCCGCTGTGTCCCCCGCTCTGTCCCTGCTGTGTCCCTGCTGTGTCCCGCTGTGTCCCTCTGTGTACTGCTGTGTCCCTTTGTGTCCCCGCTGTGTCTCCGCTATGTCCCAATTTGTCCTCGCTGTGTCCCCCGCTATATCCTGCTGTGTCCTCCCTGCGTCCCACGCTGTTTCCCACTGTGTCTTGCTGTGTCCCCCGCTGTATCCCCCTCTGTGTCCCCCACTGTGTCCTGCTGTGTGCCCGCTGTGTCCCTCTGTGTCCCGCGCTGTGTCCCGGTGTGTCCTTGCTGTTTCCCCCGCTTTGTCCCGCTGTGTCTTCGCTGTGTCCCCCGCTGTGTCCCGCTGTGTCTTGCTGTGTCATGCTGTTTCCCCGCTTTGTCCCC
>NW_012306195.1:0-2752 GCF_000151885.1 Dipodomys ordii
GGATACATGGAACTCATTGGATCTATTTTGTATAAAGCGTTGACCCAGCTGGGACAGATGGATTCAGTGGGGTCACATGAGGACACAGTGGTCACAGCGGGATTACAGTGTCGATACAGTGGGTCACAGTGGGTACAGTGGGGTACACAGTTGGGGACTCATCGGGGCACATTGGGGGACATAGCAATGTCTCAGTGGAACACAGCTTTGGACACAGTAAGGACACAGGGGGACATAGCGTGGATTTAGAGGGTCACAGCAGGAACAAAGCATTAGACAGAGCGGGACACAGCAGGGGACACAGCGGGACACAGCTATGGACTCAGGGAGGATATAGCGGGACAAGGCGGGGACACAGCGGGAACTCAGCGGGGGACACAGCGGGGGACAAAGCGGGACACCACGGGACACAGCGTGACACAGCGGGGACAAGGGGGAGACAGAGCGGGACACAGAGAGGACACAGCGGGACACAGCGGGGGACACAGCAGGACACAGTGGGGGACACAGCGAGGACACAGCCGGGGACTTTGCGGGACACAGCAGGGAACACAGCGAGGACACAGCGAGACCCAGCGGGACACAGCGTCGATACAGTGGGGATACAGCGTTACACAGTGTGATACACATCTGTGGACACAAGGGGACACAGTGGGGGCACAGCGGGACAGAGCGGGACACAGTGGGACAAAGCAAGGACAAATCGTGAGACACAGCGAGGGTCAGAGCGGGAGACAGCGGGGGACACAGCGAGGACACAGCAGGGCACAGCGGGACACAGCAGGGACAGAGCGGGACACAGCGGGACACAGCGGGGGACACAGCGGGACACAGCGGGGGACGCAGCGAGGACACAGCGGGACAAAGCGGGACAAAGCAGGGGACACAGCAGTGAAACAGCTGGACACAACGGAGTACATAGCGGGACACAGCACGCACACAGGGGGACACAGCGGGACACAGCGGGACATAGCAGGGACAGAGCAGGACACAGCGGGACACAGCGGGGACACTGCGGGAACATAGCGGGACACAGCGGGGTACACAGCGGGACACAGCGGGACACAGCTTGGGACACTGCGGGGATACAGCGGGACACAACGGGGGACACAGCTAGGACACAGCGTGACACAATGGGGACACAAAGAGGACTCAGCGGGGGAAACAGCGGGGGAAAAAGCGGGACACCATGGGACACAGTGTGACACAGCAGGACACAGAGGGAACACTGCGTCGACACAGCGGGACAAAGCGGGGGACACAGCGGGACACAGCGGGACACAGCGGGGGACACAGCGGGGGACAGTGGAGACAAAGAGAGGACACAGCGGGACACAGCGGTGACACAGCTGGACACAACGGAGTACACAGCACGTCACAGCTGGCACAAAGTGGGGACAGAGCGGGACACAGCGGGACACAGCGGGACATATAGCGGGGGACACAGCGGGACACAGAGGGGGACACAGTGAGGACACAGTGAGACACAGCGGGGACACAGCGAGGACACAGCGGTGACACAGCTGGACACAACGAAGTACACAGCGGGACACAGCGGGCACACAGCGGGGACACAGCGGGACACAGCGGGGAACACAGGAAGGACACAGCAGGACACAGCGTCGATACAGCGGGGACACAGCGCGACACAGTGGGGTACACACCTGTGGACACAACGGGACACAGTGGGGGACACAGCGAGGACACAACAGGACACAGCGGGGACACTGCAAGGAGACAGCTGGACAAAGCGGGGGACACAGCGGGACACAGCGGGACAAAGCGGGGGACACAGCGGGACACAGTGGGACACAGCGGGGGACACAGCGGGGGACAGCGGAGACAGAGAGGGGACACAGCGAGACGCAGCGTTGACACAGCCTGACACAAAGGAGTACACAGCGAGGACACAGAAGGGACAGAGCGGGACACAATGGGACACAGCGGGACACAGCGGGGGACACAGCGGGACACAGCTGGACACAACAGAGTACACAGCGGGACACAGCGGGCACAAAGCGGGGGACATAGCGGGACACAGCGGGACACAGCGGGGGACACAGTGGGGGACACAGCGGGACACAGCTGGGAACACAGCGAGGACACAGCGGGACAAAGAGAGACAAAGCGGGGGACACAGGGTGGACACAGCGGGACTCAGTAGGGGACACAGCAGTACACAGCGGGACACAGCGGGGGACACAGAGGGGTACAGAGCGGTACACAGCGAGGACACAGCGGGACACAGCGGGGGACACAGAGGGGTACAGAGCGGTACACAGCGAGGACACAGCGGGACACAGCGGGACACAACGGGGTACACTGCTGGAGACACAACGGCACACAGGGGGGGACACAGCGAGGAAACAGCGAAACACAAGGGGGGACACAGCAAGGACACAGCGGGACACAGCGGGGGACACAGCGAGGAAACAGCGGGACACAGCGGGACACAGCAAGGGACAAAGTGGGGGACAGCGGGGGACACAGCAAAGACACAGCAGGACACCATGGGACACAGTGTGACACAGCGGGACACAGCGGGGGACCCATCGAGGACACAGCGGGATATATTGGGGGACACAGAGAGGACACAGCGGGGGACACAGCGGGGGACACAGCGGGACACAGCGGGGAACACTGCGAGGACACAGCGGGACCCAGCGGGACACAGCGTCGATACAGCGGGGACACAGCATTACACAGCGTGGTACACAGCTGTGGACACAACGGGACACAGTGGGGGCACAGC
>NW_012306196.1:0-2752 GCF_000151885.1 Dipodomys ordii
TCACTGGGTCTCCCGTTGGGTCCCGCTGTGTCCCCCACTATGTCCCGCTGTGTACCGCTGTGTCCCCCGCTGTGTCCTGTTGTGTCCCCAGCTGTGTACCCCGTTGTGTCCCGCTGTATCGACGCTGTGTCCCACTGGGTCCCGCTGTTTCCTTCCTGTGTTGCCCGCGGGGTCTCGCTGTGTCCCCGCTGTATCGACGCTGTGTCCCCGCTGTTTCCCGCTGTGTCCTGCTCTGTCCTCGCTGTGTCCCCTGCTGTGTCCCGTTGTGTCCCCAGCTGTGTCCCCTGCTATGTCCCGCTGTGTCTACTGCTGTGTCCACGCTGTGTCCCGCTTTTTCTCGCTGTGTCCCGCTGTGTCCTCTCTGTGTCCCCCGCTATGTTCCGCTGTGTCCTCGCTGTGTCCCCTGCTGTGTCCCGCTGTGTCCCCATTGTGTCCCCCACTGTGTCGCGCTGTGACCCGCTGTGTCCCCCGCTGTGTCCGCTGCTGTGTCCTGCTGTGTCCCCCACTGTGTCTCCCGCTGTCTGCCGCATTGTCCCCTCTGTGTCCCTAGCTGTGTAGCGCTGTGTCCCGCTGTGTACCCCGCTGTGTCCCACTATGTTCCCGCAGTGTCCCCGCTGTGTCCCGCTGTGTCCCTCTGTGTCCTCGCTGTGTCCCCCGCAGTGTCCCGTTGTGTACCCAGCTGTACACCCCGCTGTGTCCCGCTGAGTCCCCGCTGTAACGACGCTGGGTCCCGCTGGGTCCCGCTATGTCTTCCCTGTGTTCCCCGCTGTGTCCCGCTGTGTCCCCCCGCTGTGTCCCGCTGTGTCCCGCTGTGTCCCCCGCTGTGTCCCGCTCTGTCCCCCGCTGTGTCCTGCTGTGTCCACTGCTGTGACCCCATTGTGCCTTGCTGTGTCCCGCTGTGTCCCCCACTGTCCCCCGCTGTGTCCTTGCTGTGTCCCTCTGTGTCCCGCTGTGTCCCAAAGTGTCCCCAGCTGTTTCCCGCTGTGTCACCTCTGTGTTCTGCTGTGTCCTCGCTGTGTCCCCCGCTGTGTCCTTCTTTGTCCCTGCTGTGTACCCCGCTGTGTCCCGCTGTGTCCCCCACTGTGTCCCGCTGTGTCCCCTGCTGTGTCCCCTCTGTGTCACGCTTTGTTTCGCTGTGTCCGGCTGTGTCCTCGCTCTGTCTCCCTCAGTGTCCACCTGTGTCACGCTCTGTCCCCTCTGTGTCCCTCTGTGTCCAGCTCTGTCCCTGTTGTGTGTCCGCTGTGTCCCGCTGTGTACCCTTCTGTGTCCAGCTGTGTCCCCTCTGTGTCCCGCTGTGTCCATTCTCTGTCCCCCGCTGTCCACCGCTGTGTCTCCTGGCTGTGTCCCGCAGTGTCCCCGCTGTGTCCCGCTGTGTCCTACTGTGTCCCGTGGTGTCCCGCTTTTTTCCCTCTATGTCCCCTGCTGAGTCCCTTCTGTGTCCCCGCTGTGTCCAGCTGTGTCCTCGTTGTGTCCTCTGCTGTCTCCCGCTTTGTCCCACGCTGTGTCCGACTGTGTCCCACTGTGTCCTCGCTTTGTCCCATGCTGTGTTAAGCTGTGTCCTCCCTGTGTCCCCCGCTGTGTCCCGCTGTGTCCCCTGCTGTGCCCCGCAGTGTCCCGCTGTGTCCCGCTGTGTCCCGCTGTGTCCCCCGCTGTGTCCCGCTGTGTCCCCCGCTGTGCCCCGCAGTGTCCCGCTGTGTCCCGCTCTGTCCCCCACTGTGTCCCCCGCTGAGTCCTCTATGTGTCGCCGCTGTGTCCCGCTGTGTCCTCGCTGTGTCCCCTGCTGTCTCCCGCTTTGTCCCACACTGTGTCCCACTGTGTCCCACTGTGTCCTCGCTGTGTCCCCTGCTGTGTCCTGCTGTGTTCCCGCTGTATCCCAAGCTGTGTCCCGCTGTGTGCCCCACTGTGTCCCACTATGTTCCCGCTGTGTCCCCGCTGTGTCCCCGCTGTGTCCTCGCTGTGTTCCCCGCTGTGTCCCGCTGTGTCCCCCGCTGTGTCTCGCTGTGTCTACTGCTGTGTACCCGCTGTGTCCCGCTGTGTACCCGCTGTATCGACGCTGTGTCCCGCTGGGTCCTGCTGTATCTCTCTCTGTGTTCCCCACTGTGTCCCGCTGTGTCTCCCGCTGTGTCCCTTGCTGTGTCCCCCGCTGTGTCCCGCTGTGTCCTGCTGTGTCCCCCGCTGTGTCCTTGCTGTGTCCCCGCTGGGTCCCGCTGGGTCCCACAGTGTCCCCCGCTGAGTCCGGTTGTTTCACCGCTGTGTCCCGCTGTGTCCCCACTCTATCGACGCTGTGTCCCGCTGGGTCCCGCTGTGTCCTCTCTTTGTTCCCCGCTGTGTCCCGCTGGGTCCCCCGCTGTGTCTCTCGCTGTGTCCCGCTGTGTCCCCGGCTGTGTACGGCTGTGTCCCGCTGTGTCCCGCTGTGTCCCGCAGTGTCCCCAGCTGTGTCCTGCTGTCTCACCGCTGTGTCCCGCTTTGTGCCTGCTGTGTACCCCTCTGTGTCCCTCTGTGTACCCCGCTGTGTCCCGCTGTGTCCCCTGCTGTGTCCCCACTGTGTCACGCTGTGTTTCGCTGTGTCCGGCTGTGTCCTTGCTCTGTCTCATTCAGTGTCCAGCTGTGTCCTCCCTGTGTCCCCCGCTGTGTCCCACTGAGTCCCCTGCTGTGTCCCGCTGTGTCCAGCTGTGTCACGCTCTGTCCCATCTGTGTCCCTCTGTGTCCAGCTCTGTCCCCGTTGTGTGTCCGCTGTGCCCCGCTGTGTACC
>NW_012306197.1:0-2752 GCF_000151885.1 Dipodomys ordii
GCGGGACAAAAACGGGACACAGCGGGGGACACAGTAGGATAGAGCAGGGGACACAGTGGGGGACAGAGAGGGACAACTCGAATAACAGAGCATGGACAGAGAGGGACCCAGCGGGACACAGCCTCGATACAGCGGGATTCACAGCGTTACACAGCAGGTTACACAGCTGGGGACACAAAGGGACACAGTGGTGGACACAGCGGGACACAGCGGGACAGAGTGGGACACAGATGGGATAAAGCGTGAGACACAGCGGGGGACAGAGCGGGAGACAGCGGGGGACACAGCGAGGACACAGCGGGACACAGCGGGGACACAGCGGAGACACAGCGGGGACTCAGCGGGGGACACAGCGGGGGACAAAGCGGGACACCATGGAACACAGCGGAACACAGCGCGAAACAGCGGTGACCCTGCGGGGACACAGCAGGACACAGTGGGGGACACAGCGGGAAACAGCGGGACAGAGTGGGGGACACAGCGGGACACAGCGGGGGACACAGCGAGGACACAGTGGGACACAGCGTGGGACAAAGTGGGAGAAACGGGGCACACAGCGAGGACACAGCAGGACACCGAGGGTACTCAGCGGGGGACACAGCTGGGGACAAAGCAGGACACCATGGGACACAGTGTGACACAGCGGGACACAGCGGCGACACTGCGGGGACACAGCGGGACAAAGCGGGGGACACAGCCTGACACAACGGAGTACATAGCGGGACACAGCTGGCACAAAGTGGGGACACAGCGTGACACAGCAGGACACAGCAGCGACAGAGCGGGACACAGCGGGACACAGAGGGGCCACAGCGGGGACACACTGGGACACTGAGGGTCACAGCAGGGACACAGCGGGACACAGTGGGACACAACTGGGGACACAGCGAGGACACAGCGGGACACAGCGGAAGACACAGCGAGGACACAGCGGGAGATAGCGGGGGACACAGCGGGACACAGCGGGGGCCACAGCGGGGGCCACAGCGGGACACAGTGGGACACAACTGGGGACACAGCGGTACACAGCTGTGGACACAGCGGGACACAGCGGTGGACACAGCGAGGACACAGCGGGACCCAGCGGGACACAGCGTCGATACAGCGGGGACAGAGTGGGCCACAGCGGGTACACAGCTGGGGACACAACGGGGCACATCGGGGGACACAGCAAGTACTCAGCGGAACACAGCGTGGGACACAGCAGAGGACACAGGGGGACACAGCAGGACACAGCGGGACACAGCGGGGGACACAGGGAGGACAGAGCGGGACACAGCGAGGACACAGCGGGGACTCAGCGGGGGACACAGCGGGGGACAAAGCGGGACACAGCGGGACACAGCGGGACACAGCGGGAACATAACAGGACACAGCGGGGTAAACAGCGGGACACATCTTGGGACACAGCGGGGACATAGCGGGACACAGCAGGGGACACAGCGAGGACACAGTGGGACACAGCGTGGGACAAAGTGGGTGACAGCGGGGCACACAGCGAGGGCACAGCAGGACACCGAGGGGACTCAGCGGGGGACACAGCGGGGACACAGCAGGGACACAGCGGGGGACACATCGAGGACACAGCAGGACACAGCGGGGACACAGCGGGGACACTGCGGGAACATAGCAGGACACAGCTGGGTACACAGCGGGACACAGCGGGACACAGCTTGGGACACAGCGGGGACATAGCGGGACACAGCGGGGGACACAGCGAGGACACAGTGGGACACAGCGTGGGACAAAGTGGGAGACAGCGGGGCACACAGCGAGGACACAGCAGGACACCGAGGGGACTCAGCGGGGGACACAGCTGGGGACAAAGCAGGACACCATGGGACACAGTGTGATACAGCGGGACACAGCGGGGACACTGCGGAGACACAGCGGGACAAAGTGGGGGACACAGCCTGACACAACGAAGTACACAGCGGGACACAGCCGGCACAAAGCGGGGACACAGCGGGACACAGCAGGACACAGCAGGGACAGAGCGGGACACAGCGGGACACAGCAGGGGACCCAGCGAGGACACGGCGGCACACAGCGGGGGACACAGTGGGGACACAGCGGGAGACACAGCGAGGACACAGCGGGGACTCAGCGGGCTCACAGCGGGATACAGCGGGACACAGACTGACACAGCGGGACACAGCAGAGGACACAGCGGGACACAGCGGAGGACAGAGCGACGACACAGCAGGACACAGCGGTGACACAGGGGGACTCAGCAGGGTTACAGCGGGACACAACGGGACACAGCAGGACACAGCGTGACACAGCGGGGACACAGCAGGGGCACAGCGGGGGACACAGCGGGACACAACGGGACACAGCGGGGGACACAGTAGGACAGAGCGGGAGACACAGCAGGGGACAGAGGGGGACACCACGAATAACAGAGCAAGGACACAGCGGGACCCAGCGGGACACAGCCTCGATACAGCGGGATTCACAGCGTTACACAGCGGGTTACACAGCTGGGGACACAAAGGGACACAGTGGTGGACACAGCGGGACACAGCGGGACAGAGTGGGACACAGACGGGATAAAGCGTGAGACACAGCGGGGGACAGAGCGGGAGACAGCGGGGGACACAGCAAGGACACAGCGGTACACAGCGGGGACACAGCGGGGACTCAGCTGGGGACACAGCGGGGGACAAAGCGGGACACCACGCAACACAGCGGGACACAGCGCGAAACAGCGGTGACCCTTCGGGGACACAGAGGGACACAGCGGGGGTGA
>NW_012306198.1:0-2752 GCF_000151885.1 Dipodomys ordii
AGAGGGGATTCAGCATTGGACCTTGGAGGGGAAAAATCGGGACCTCCTGGTGACACATTTAGGACTCTGCGGGACTCAGCGGGGAAATTGCGGGACACAGTCGGGGGATACAGCGGTGGACAGCGGGGGAAAGAGAAGGGACACAGCGGGATACAGAAGGGGACACAACTGGACACAGAAGGGTACACAGCGGGGCACAGCGGATACACAACAGGGACAGAGCTGGACACAGAGGGACACAGAGGGGACAGAGCGTGACACAGCGGGACACAGCGGGACACAGCAGAGGACTCAGCGGGACACAGCGGGGGACACAGGGAGGACACAGCTGGACACTGAGGGAGACAGAGCGAGGACACAGCCAGACACAGCGAAACACAGCGTGACAGAGTGGGGACAGAGCAGGGGACACAGCGGGACACAGCAGGGGACACAGAGGGACACAGCGGGGTACACAGCAGGCACAAAGCGGGACACAGCGGGGGACACAGCGAGGACAAAGCGGGACACAGAGGTGACACAGCGGGACACAGCTGGGGACACTGCGGGACACAGCGGGACACAGCGGGGACACAGCAAGGACACAGCGGGGGACACAGCGGGACACAGCCGGACACAGCCGGGGACACAGAGGGACACAGCGAGGACACAGCAGGGGACACAGCGGGACACAGGTTCGATAGAGTGGGGACACAGCGGGACCCAGCGGGACACAGCGTCGATAGAGCGGGGACACAGCGGGACACAGCGGTGACACAACCGGACTCAGCGGGGGACACTGTGGGACCCAGCGGGACCCAGCGGGGACACAGCAAGGACACAGCGGGGGACACAGCGGGACACAGCGGGACACAGCGGGGGACACAGCGAGGGACACAGCGGGAGACACAGCGGGACACAGTGGGGAACACAGAGAGAGACACAGCAGGACCCGCGGGACACAGCGACGATACAGCGGGGACACAGCGGGACACAGCGGGGTACACAGCTGTTGACACAACGGGACACAGTGGGGGACACAGCGGGCCACAGCGGGACACAGTGGGGCACAGCAGGGACAAAACGGGAGACACAGTGGGGAACAGAGCAGGACACAGCGGGGGACACACAGAGGACACAGTGGGGACACAGCGAGACTCAGCCGGGGACACAGCAGCGGAAAAAGCGGAACACCACGGGACACAGTGGGACACAGCGGGACACAGCGGGGTCACTGCGGGACACAGTGTGGGACAAAGCGGGACACAGCGGGACACAGCGGGGACGCAGCGGGACACAGCGGGACATGGCGGGGGACACAGCGTGACACAGAGCAGGACATAGCGAGGACACAGCGGGACACAGCGGGACACAGCGGGGGACACAGCGAGGACACAGTGGGTGACACAGTGGGGGAAACAGCTGGACACAGCGGGGAACACAGCGAGGACATAGCGGCACGCAGCGGGACACAGCGTAGATACAGCGGAGACACAGCGTTACACAGCATGGTACAAAGCTGTGGACAACGGGACACAGTGGGGGCACAGCGCGACACAGCGGGACGCAGTGGGACACAGCGGGGACAAAGCGTGAGACACAGCAGGGGACAGAGCTGGAGACAGCGGGGGACACAGCGGGGACACAGCGGGACACAGCGAGGACACAGCGGGACAGAGCGGGTCACTGCAGGGCACAGCGGGGGACACAGCGGGACACAGCGGGGGACACAGCGGGAGACAGCGGGGGACACAGCGAGGACACAGCGGGACACAGCGCTGACACTGCGGGGACACAGCGGGGGACACAGCGGGGGACACAGCCGGACACAGCGGGACACAGCGGGGGACACATGGAGGACTCAGCGGGACAATGCGGGGACACAGCGGCGACTCACCCGGGGACACAGCGGGGGACAAAGCGGGAAACCACAGAACACAGTGGGAAACAGCGGGACACAGCGGGGAAACTGCGGGGACACAGGGGGACAAAGCGTGGGACACATAGGGACACAGCGGGGGACACAGTGAGGGACACAGTGGGACACAGTGGGACACAGCGGGGCACACAGGGGGGACACAGCGGGACCCAGCGAGGAACACAGCGAGGGACACAGCGGGACCCAGCGGTACACAGCGTCGATACAGCGGGGACACAGCGTTACACAGCGAGGTACACAGCTGTGAACACAACGGGACACAGTGGGGCACAGCGGGACACAGCGGGACACAGTGGGACACAGCGGGGACAAAGCTTGAGACACAGCGGTGTACAGAGCGGGAGACAGCGGGGGACACAGCGAGGACACAGCGGGACAAAGCGATGACACTGTGGGGGACACAGCGGGGGACACAGCAGGGGACACAGCCGGACACAGTGGGACACAGCGGGGGAAACAGGGAGGACCCAGCGGGACCCAGCGCGGGACACAGCGTGGACACATTGGGACAGAGCGGGGACACAGCGGGACACAGCGGGGGACACAGCAGTACACAGCGGGGCACAGCGGGTCACAGCGAGGGACACAGAGGGGTACATAGCGGGACACAGTGGGGAACACAGGGAGGACACAGCGGGACCCAGCGGGACAAAGCGTCGATACAGCGGTGACACAACGGGACACAGTGGGGTATACAGCTGGGGACACAACGGGACACAGCGGGGGACACAGCGAGGACACAGCAGAACACAGCGTGGGAAACAGCGAGGACACAGCGGGACACAGCGAGACACAGCGGGACACAGTGGGGACACAGCAGTAGACACAGCGAGT
>NW_012306199.1:0-2752 GCF_000151885.1 Dipodomys ordii
CTGTGTCCCCACTGTGTCCCGCTGTGTCTCGCTGTGTCCCGCTGTGTCCTCGCTGTTTCCCACGTTGTGTTCTGCTGTGTCCTCGCTGTGTCCCCCGCTGTGTCCCGCTGTGTCCCACTGTGTCCTCGCTGTGTCCCCCTCTGTGTCCCGCTGTGTCCCCCGCCGTGTCCGGCTGTGTCCCGCTGTGTCCCGCTGTGTACCGCTTTGTACCCCACTGTGTCCCGCTGTGTCCCCGCAGTGACCCGGCTGTGTCCCGCTGTGTCCCACTGTGTCCCGTGGTGTCCCGCTTTTTCCCCAGCTGTGTCCCCGGCTGAGTCTCGCTGTGTCCCCACTGTGTCCTCTCTGTGTCCCCCGCTGTGTCCTGCTCTGTTCCCCACTGAGTCTCCCGTTTTGTCCCCGCTGTGCCCTGCTGTGTCCCGCTGTGTCCCGCTGTGTCCCCCACTGTGTCCCGTTGTGTCATCAGCTGTGTACCCCGCTGTGTCTCGCTGTGCTCCCGCTGTATCGAAACTTTGTCCCGCTGGGTCCTGCTGTGTCCCCTCTGTGTTCCCCACTGTGTCCCGCTGTGTCCCCCGCTGTGTCCCACAGTATCCCCCGCTGAATCCCCCTGTGTCACCACTGTGTCCCTCTGTGTCCCCGCTCTATCGATGCTGTGTCCCGCTGGGTCCCGCTGTGTCCTCCCTTTGTTCTCCGCTGTGTCCCGCTGTGTCCCCCGCTGTGTCTCTCACTGTGTCCCTCTGTGTCCCCGGCTGTGTCCGGCTTTGTCTTGCTGTGTCCCCTGCTGTGTCCTTGCTGTGTCCCCGCTGTGTCCCGATGTGTCCCGCAGTGTCCCCAGCTGAGTCCCGCTGTGTCACCGCTGTGTCCCGCTGTGTCCTCGCTGTGTCCCCCACTGTGTCACGCTTTGTCCCTGCTGTGTCCTCCGCTGTGTCCCGCTTTGTCCCCGCTGTGTCCTGCTGTGTCCCCCGCTGTGTCCCTGCAGGTTCACCGCTGTTTCAGGCTGTGTCCTGCTGTGTCTCGCTGTGTCCCGCTGTGTCCTCACTTTGTCCCATGCTGTGTTCCGCTGTGTCCTCCCAGTGTCCCCCGCTGTGTCCCGCTGTGTTCCCCGCTGTGCCCCGCAGTGTCCCGCTGTGTCCCGCTGTTTCCTTGCTGTGTCCCACTGTGTCCCCCCTGTTTCCCCGCTGGGTCCTGCTGTGTCCCGCTGTGTCCCGCTGGGTCCCCAGCTGTGTACCCCGCTGTGTCCCGCTGTGTCCCCGCTGTATCGACGCTGTGTCCCGCTTGGTCCCGCTGTGTCCTCGCAGTGTTCCCCGCTGTGTCCCGCTGTTTACCCCTCTGTGTCCCCCACTGTGTCCCGCTGTGTCCCGCTGTGTACTGCTGTGTCCCCTGCTGAGTCCTGCTGTGTAACCGCTGTGTCCCAATGTGTCCGCGCTGTGTCCCCTGCTGTGTCCCGCTGTGTCCCCCCTGTTTCCCCCGCTGTGTCCCGCTGTGTTTCCTGCTGTGTCCTCTGCTCTGTCCCACTGTGTCCCCCTCTGTGTCCTGCTGTGTCCCGCTGTGTCCCCCCTGTGTCCCCAGCTGTGTCCCGCTGTGTCCACACTGTGTTCCCCGTGTGTCCCTCTGTGTACCCCGCTGTGACCCGCTGTGTCGCGCTGTGTCCCGCTCTTTCTCCGCTGTGTCCCCGCTGTGTGCACAGTGTGTCCCGCTGTGTACCCCGCTGTGTCTAGCTGTGTCACTGCTGTGTCCCGCTGTGTACTGCTGTGTCCCCCGCTGAGTCCCGCTGTGTCCCCGCTGTGTCCCAATGTGTCCTCGCTGTATCCCCCCCTGTGTCCCGCTGTGTCCCCCTGTGTCCCCCGCTGTGTCCAGCTGAGTCCCTCTGTGTCCCCTGCTGTGTCCCCCGCTCTGTCCCACTGTGTCCCCCTCTGTGTCCCGCTGTGTCCCTCTGTGTACTGCAGTGTCCCCCGCTGAGTCCCGCTGTGTCCCAATGTGTCCCAATGTGTCTTCCCTGTGTCCCCCGCTGTGTCCCCCTCTGTCCCCCGCTGTGTCCCGCTGTGTCAACTGCTGTGTCCACATTGTGTCCCGCTGTTTACCCCGCTGTGTCCCGCTGTGTCCTCACTGTGTCCCGCTGTGTCCTCGCTGTGTCCACCGTGTGTCCCACTGTGTGCCCCGCTGTGTCCCCCGTGAGTCCCGCTGTGTACCCCGCTGTGTCCCGCTGTGTCACGCTTTTTCCCGCTCTTTCCCCACTGTGTTCCGCTGTGTCCCGGCTGTGTCCCGGCTGTGTGCCCGCTGTGTAATCTGCTGTGTCTCGCTTTGTACCCGTTGTGTCTCGCTGTGTCCCCTGCTCTGTCCCCCGCTGTGTCCCTCCTTGTCCCCCTCTGTGTCCCGCTGTGTCCTGCTGTGTCCCTCGCTGTGTCCCGCTGTATCCACGCAGTGTCCCCGCTGTATCCCACTGTTTCCCGCTGTGTTCCGTGTTGTCCCGTTTGTGCCCCTTAGTGTCCCCCACTGTGTCCCCACTGTGTCCCGCTGTGTCCCGCTGTGTCCTCGCTGTGCCCCCTGCTGTGTCCTGCTCTGTTCCCCGCTGTGTCGCCCACTTTGTCCCCACTGTGCCCCTCTGTGTCCCGCTGTGTACCGCTGTGTCCCGCTGTGTCCTGCTGTGTCCCCCGCTGAGTCCCGCTGTGTACCCGCTGTGTCCCAATGTGTCCTCGCTGGGTCCCCCGCTGTGTCCCGCTGTGTCCCGCTGTGTCCCTCTGTGGCCCCTGCTGTA
>NW_012306200.1:0-2752 GCF_000151885.1 Dipodomys ordii
CTTGCTAGCTATGTTTTTTACCATGAAGAAGTTCTGCAGTTTAATGCAATCCCACTTATACAACCTTTCTTTTATTTGGTGTGTTCCTTGGCCTTTATAAAACAGTTTTGACTGGTTCCAGGAACAAAAGTGTTTGCTCTATTCTTTTTGTAATATTTTCAGGGTGTCTGCTATTGTCTCGAGGTCTTTGATGGATTTGGAAATGATTCTGGTGCAGCATAGTATAGAAGGACCTAACTTCAGATTTCTGCCAGCATCATTTCTTGAAATAGAATACAACCCAAAAATTCATATGCAACAATAAAAGACCCCAAATAGCAAAAACAATCCTTAATAGAAAGAACAGTGCTTGAGGAACATCAATACCAAATTTCAAACTCTACTACAAAGCCATAGTCATCAAAACAGCTTGGTACTGGCGCAAAAACAGACCTCAGGAACAAAGGAATAGAACTGAATACCCAGAAATGAACCCACAGACCTAGAGCCACCTAATCTTTGATAAGGGAGCTAAAAAATTAGAATGGAAGAAAGACAGCCTCTTCAGTAAATAGTGCTGGCAAAATTGGTTAAATACCTGTAGAAAACTAAAGCTAGATCCTTATATATCACACTACACCAACTCCAAACAGATCAAAGACCTCGAAGTCAAAGCAGGCACCCTGAAAGCATTACAAGAAGGAATAGGAGAAACTCTAGGTACAGACCAAGATTTTCTTAATAGAGACCCAGAAACACCAAAAATCAATGAAAGGTTGGACAAAAGGCATTGCATGAATTTGCTGAGCTTCTGCATGGCAAAAGACATAGCTAGAAAGATCAATAGAAAGCCCACGGATTGTGAGAAGATCTTCAATAGCCATATAATGGACAAGGGTCTAATTTCTAAAATATACTTAGAACTCAAAAACTTAAATCCCCCAACAACAAATCCTCAAAGAAACAACTGCCCAATAAATAAGTGGGCTAAAGACTTACAGAGAAACTTCTCTGAAGAGGAAATAAGAATGGTCAATAGACACATGAAGAAATGCTCAACTTACATAGCCATAAATAAATGCAAATCAAAAGAACATTGAGATTCCACCTCACCTCAGTTATATAATCAGGAACTCTAATCACAACAAATGCTGGAGGGGATGTGGCCAGAAGGGAACCTTACTGCATTGTTGATGGGAGTGTAAACTTGTTCAACCACTTTGGAAATTAGTATGCATGTTCCTCAAAAGACTCCACCTAGAGATCCCCTATGACCCAGCAATCCTACTTTTGGGCATTTACCCAACTGATCACAGACAAGGCCATACTAAAGCTACCAGCACAGTATGTTTATCACAGCATTATTTACCAAAGCTAAGATGTGGAACCAACCCAGATGCCTCTCAGTAGATGAATGGATCAAGAAAATATGTCATATATATATATATATATATATATATATATATATATATATATATAGGCATAGATAGATAGATAGATAGATATAATGGAATTCTATACCTCCAAGAGAAAGAATAACATTGCACCGGGACTGGGAAGGTGGCTCAGTGGTGGAGTGCTTGCCTTGCATGCATGAGGTCCTGGGTTTGATTCCTCAGCACCACATAAGCAAAAAGAAAAAAGCCAGAAGTGGTGCTGTGGCTCAAGTGGTAGAGCGCTAGCCTTGAGCTGAAGAGCTGAGGGACAGTGCCCAGGCCCAGAGTTCAGGCCCCAGGACTGGACCCCCCACAAAAAGAATAACATTGCACCATTTGGTAGGAAATGGAAAAACATGGAAAAAATTATATTAAGTGAAGTAATTCAGGTCCAAAGAAACATAGGTCCCATGGTTTCCCTTATTTGCAATAACTAGTACATTTGTAGGACAAGCAGAATAGGCCAAAAGCTCTGTACATATGACCATATATGATGATGTTAAGCGAGATGAACCCCCTCTTTTTCTTTCTTGCTATTGTTTCTAACATATTTATAATGTACCATGAGTTTTTTTGATTGCTTTGTATGTTCTCCCCCCAGGGTATAACCCCTGTTTTCAATGTATTTGATGTCGGTGCCCTGCGTCTTATATATACACTTCTCTAATTCGGGGAGGAGAATGGAAAAAACAAATGCTTAAATAAGGATACTGGTTCACCCATAGTAACAATACACCCATAGTACAAGACACTATGTTGAAAATAAACTTTTCACCTTTGGCAGGGGGGGGTTGTGGTAGTTGTTGAGGTGGTAACGAAAGGATTGTGGGGGAAAACAAATGAGGAGGCAAGTATGTAGTGATGATAAACTCTAGGGAGGAAACCAGAGACAAAATGTTGTTAGTAGTTGTATCCTTTTCTGAAAGGATGCCCTTTCTCTGTCATGAGAATGACTTGTCACAGAGTTAGTCTGTGAGCTGCAGCTTCATCCAGAGGTGAAAACGATACCCACCATTCTATAATTTCTTCTTCCTATAGAAAAAAACCCAAACCGCAGGGCTCTGGGGCACATCACAAAAGTTATGGCCTCTAGTGCTTGCCCATGACCAACACACACACACACACACACACACACACACACACACACACACACACACCAACATGCTGAAGAAAATTTTCCTCCCTTGAAACCAATGCACTCTTACTTTCTGAGTTGGTCCTATGGTATGAAGTTCAAACTGGAGTTGAGAATTTCATCTTGTCTAGATGAGTCCATGAGGACTTCACACCTACTGTAAGCTCTTCAGGATTTTCTTAGTGTTTAAAGAGAATTATCT
>NW_012306201.1:0-2752 GCF_000151885.1 Dipodomys ordii
TTCTCAGCGAGGACACAGCGCGACACAGCGGGAAACACTGCGAGGTCACAGCGGGGGACAAAGCGGGACAACACGGGACACAGGGTGACACAGTGGGACACAGCGGGGACACTGCAGGGGCACAGCGAGACAAAGCGGGCAACACAGCGAGACACAGCGGGGGACACAGCGGGGGCCAGCAGGGGACAGAGAGGGGACACAGAGGGACACAGCGGGGGACACAGAGGGGTACACAGCGGGACACAGCCGGAAACACAGCGCGGACACAGCGGGACACACCGGGACACAGCGTCAATACAGCGGGGACAGAGAGGGTCACAGCAGGGACACAGCAGGGACACAGCGGGGACACAGCGGGGGACACAGCGGGACACAACGAGGAACACAGCGAGGACACAGCGGGACCCAGCAGGACCCAGCGTCGATACAGTAGGGACACAGCAGGACACAGCGGGGTACACAGCTGGGGACACAAAGGGACACAGCGGGGGACACAGCGAGTACAAGCAGGACACAGCGGGACACAGCGAGGACACTGCGGGAACATAGCGGGACACAGCGGGGTACACAGAGGGACACAGCGGGACACAGCTTGGGATACACGGAGGACAAAACTGGACACAGTGGGGGACACAGCGAGGACACAGCAGTACAGTGGGGTGCGGGATACAGCGGGGGGCCACAGCGGGAGACAGCGGGGGACACAGCGAGGACACAGCGGGACACAGTTGCGACACAGAGGGGACTCAGTGGGGGACACAGCGGGGGACAAAGCAGGACACCACGGGACAGTGTGACACAGCGGGACACAGCGGGGACACTGCACGGACACAGCGGTACAAAACGGTGGACACAGCGGAGACTCAGCAGGGGACACAGCGGGGGACAAAGCGGGAGACCACGGAACACAGCGGGTCACAGCGGGAAACAGCGGTGACCCTGTGGGGACACAGCGGGACCCAGTGGGGGACACAGCGGGACACAGCGGGGACTCACCTGGGGACACAGCAAAGGACAAACTGGGACACCACGGAACACAGTGGGACACAGCAGGACACAGCGGGGACACTGCGGGAACATAGCGGGACACAGCGGGGGACACAGGGGGACACAGCGGGACACAGCAGGGCCAGAGCGGGACACAGCGAGACACAGTGGGGACACTGCGGGAACATAGCGGGACACAGCGGGGTACACAGCAGGACACAGCAGTGGACACAGCGGGAACACAGCTGGACACAGCGGGGTACACAGTGGGACACAGGGGGCACACAGTGGGGACACAGCGGAGGACACAGCGGGACACAGCGGGTCACAGCGGGGGACAGCAGAGGACAGAGAGGGGACACAGCGGACACAGCAGGGTACACAGAGGGACACAGCGGGCACACAGTGGGGACACAGCGGGACAAAGCAGGACACAGCGGGGACAGAGCAGGACAGAGCGTGTCACAGTGAGGACACATTGGGACACAGCGGGACACAGAGGAACTCAGCGGGAGACACAGCAGTACACAGCGGGAAACAGTGTGACACACCGGTGAGACAGCAGGGACACAGTGGGGGACACAGCAGGACACAGTGGGTCACAGCGGGGGACACAGCGGGACACAGCGGGGGACACAGCGAGGACACAGCGGGACACAGTTGCGACACAGAGGGGACTCAGTGGGGGACACAGCGGGGGACAAAGCAGGACACCACGGGACAGTGTGACACAGCGGGGCACAGCGGGGAAACAGCGTGACACAAAAGGACACAGCGAGACACAGCGGGGGACACAGTGAGGACACAGCTGCACACAGTGGGGGACACAGCAAGGACAGAGCGGGACACAGCGGGACAGAGCGGGACACAGCGGGGGACACAGGAAGGACACAGCGGTACACAGAGGGGGACAGAGCGAGGACACATTGGGACACAGCGGGACTCAGCGGGGGAAACAGCAGTACACAGCGGGACACAGCGGGACACAGCGGGGACACAGCAGGGACACAGCGTGGGACACAGCGGGACACAGCGAGGGGTACAGAGGGGTCCACAGCGGGACACAGCGGGGAAAAAAGTGAGGCCACAACAGAACAAAGCGTGGGACACAGCGAGGACACAGCGGGACACAGCGGGACACAGCGGGGACAAAGCAGTAGACACAGCGGGACACAGTGGCGGACACAGCGGGACACAGCGTAGGACACAGGGAGGACACAGCCGGACCCAGCGTGACCCAGCGTCGATACTGCTGGGACACAGCGGGACACAGCGAGGTACACAGCTGGGGACACAACGGGACACAGCGGGGAACACAGGGAGGACATAGCGGGACCCAGTGGGACCCAGCGTCGTTACAGCGGGGACACAGCGGGACACACCGGGGTCCACAGCTGGGGACACAACGGGACACTGCGGGGGACACAGAGAGGACAAAGCGGGAAAGAGCGGTACACAGAGGGGACACTGCGGGAACATAGTGGGACACAGCGGGGTACACAGCGGGACACAGCGGTGACACAGAGGGGACTCAGCGGGACAAAGTGGGGGACACAGCGGCACACAGCAGGACACAGCGGGGGACACAGCAGGGGACAGCGGAGACAGAGAGGGGCGAAAGCGAGACACAGCGGTGATACAGCTGGACACAACAGAGTACACAGCGGGACACAGCGGGCACACAGCGGGACACAGCAGGGACCGAGCTGGACATAGCGGGACACAGCGAAACACAGCGTGGGACACAGCGGGACACATGATGAAA
>NW_012306202.1:0-2751 GCF_000151885.1 Dipodomys ordii
ATTCCTTCTTCTGTTTCTTCTTCTGCTGCTGTTTCTCCCGCTTCTGCTTCTTCTGCTTCTCCTGCTTGTCCTTCTCCTTCTGCTTCTCCTTCTCCTTCTTCTGCTTCTCTTTCTGCTTCTGCTTCTGCTTCTGATTCTCCAACTTCTCCTTCTCCTTCTGTTTCTGCTTCTCTTTCTGCATCTGCATCTCCTTCTGCTTCAACTTCTGCTGCTCCTTCTCCTTCTTCTTTTTCTCTCTCTGCTTCGGCTTCTGCTTCTTATGCTTCTTTTTTTCTTCTGCTTCTGCTTTCCCTGCTTCTGCTTCTTATGCTTCTACTGCTTCTTCTGCTTCTGTTTCTTCCGCTTCTTCTGCTTCTACTTCTCTTTCTGCTTCTGCTTCTCCTGCTTGTTTTTCTGCTTCTTCTGCTGCTTCTCCTTCTGCTGCTTCTTCTACTTCTCCTTCTGCTTCTCTTTTTGCTTCTCCTTCTGCTTCTTCTGTTTCTCCTGCCGGAATTTCAGGTTCTACTTCTTCTGCTGCTTCTCCTTCTGCTTCTACTTCTGCTTCTGTTTCTGCTTCTTCTGCTTCTTCTCTTTCGGCTTCTCCTGCTTCTGCATCTTGTGCTTCTCCTGCTTCTCTTTCTGCTTCTCATTCCGCTTCTGCTTGTCCTTCTGCTTCTACTTCTCCTCCTTCTCGTTCTCCTACTTCTGCTTCTCCTTCAGCTTCTGCTTCTTCTGCTTCTCCTTCTGCATCTCCTTCTGCTTGTGATTGTGCTTATGATTCTTCTTCTGCCTCTGCTTCTCCTTCTCCTTCTTTTGCTTCTCTGTTTCTTCTACTTCTCCTTCTGTTTCTCCTTCTGCTTTTGCTTCTCTTTCTGCTTCTGCTTCTCCTTCTGCTTCTCCAGATTCTGCTTCTTCTCCTTCTCCTGCTGCTCCTTCTGCTTCAAGTTCTGCTTCTGCTTCTTCGGCTTCTTCTGCTACTGCTTCTCCTGCTGCTGCTGCTTCTGCTTCTCCTGCTTCTCCTTCTGCTTTTCCTTCTGTTTCTGCTTTTCCTTCTGCTTCTTCTCCTTCTTCTGTTTCTTCTGCTTCTGCTTCTCCTGCTGCTGCTTGTCCTGCTTTTCGTTCTGCTTCTCTTTCTGCTTCTCCCTTTCCTTCTCCTTCTTCTTCTGCTTCTCCTTCTGCTTCAATTTCTCCTTCTGCTTCTCATTCTGCTTCTGCCTCTTCTGTTTTTTCTGCTTCTCCTGCTTCTGCTTCTTCTGCTTCTCCTGCTTCTCGTGCTGCTTCTCCTTCTGCTTCTCTTTCTGCTTCTGCTTATCCTTCTGCTTCTCCTACTAGTAATCCTTCTCTTTTGCCTTCTCCTTCTTCTTCTTCTGCTTCTCCTGCTGCTTCTGCTTCTGTTTATTCTACTATTTCTGTTTCTTCTGCTCCTGCTTCAGATTGTGCTTCTTCTGTTTCTCCTTCTGCTTCAGATTCTGCTTCTGCTTCTTCGGCTTCTTCTGTTTCTTCTGCTTCTGCTTCTCCTGCTTCTTCTGCTTCTGTTGCTTCTCTTTCTGCTTCTCCTTCTTCTGCTGCTTCTTCTTCTGCTTCTGCTTCTCCTTCTGCTTCTGCTCTTATCCTTCTTCTGTTTCTTTTGCTTCTGTTTCTTCTGCTTCTTCTTCTTCTGTTTCTTCTGATTCTAATTCTGCTTCTCCTTCTTCTCCTTCTCTTTCTGCTTCTACTTCTACTTCTTCTGCTTCTCCTGCTTCTGCTTCTTCTGCTTCTCCTGCTTCTCTTTCTGCTTCTCCTTCTGCTTCTCCTTCTGCTCCTTCCTCTTCTGCTTCTGCTTCTCCTGCTTCTCCTTCTCCTTTTGCTCCTCCTCCTCCTCCTTCTTCTTCTTCTCCTTCTTCTTCGTCTCCTTCTTCTTCTTCTCCTTCTTCTTCTTCTCCTTCTTCTTCTTCTTCTTCTTCTTCTTCTTCTTCTTCTTCTTCTTCTTCTTCTTCTTCTTCTTCTTCTTCTTCTTCTTCTTCTTCTTCTTCTTCTTCTTCTTCTTCTTCTTCTTCTCTTTCTTTTGCTTCTGCTTTTCCTGCTTCTTCTGCTTCTACTGCTTCACTTTCTCCTTCTCATTCTGCTTCTGCTTCTCCTTCTGCTTCTCCTATTGCTTCTGCTGCTCTTCTTTCTCCTTCTCCTACTTCTACTTCTTCTTCTGCTTCTGCTTCTTCTGCTTGTCCTGCTTCTCCTTCTGCATCTCCTTCTGCTTGTGCTTGTCCTTATTCTTCTGCTTCTGCTTCTGCTTCTCCTTCTGCTTCTTCTGCTTCTCCTTCTGATTCTCCTTCTGCTTCTGCTTCTGTTTCTTCTTCTCCTACTCGTTCTTCTGCTTTTCCTTCTGCTTCTCCTACTGCTGTAACTGCTACTGCTTCTGTTCTTCTGTTTCTTCTGCTTCTCCTTCTCCTTTTGATTCTCTTTCCGCTTCTGCTTCTCATTCTGCTTCACCAGATACTGCTTCTTTTGCTTCTCCTGCTTCTCCTTCTGCATCTCCTTCTGTTTTGCTTGTCCTTATGCTTCTTCTTCTGCTTCTGCTTCTCCTTCTCCTTCTGCTTCTTCTGCTTCTCCTTCTGATTCTCCTTCTGCTTCTGCTTCTGTTTCTTCTTCTCCTACTCGTTCTTCTGCTTTTCCTTCTGCTTCTCCTACTGCTGTAACTGCTACTGCTTCTGTTCTTCTGTTTCTTCTGCTTCTCCTTCTGCTTTTGATTCTCTTTCCGATTCTGCTTCTCATTCTGCTTCTCCAGATACTGCTCTT
>NW_012306203.1:0-2751 GCF_000151885.1 Dipodomys ordii
TTCTCCTTCTGCATCTTATTCTGCTTCTGATTCTCCTTCTCCTTCTTCTGCTTCTCCTTCTGATTCTCCTTCTGCTTCTTCTTCTGCTTTACCTGCTTCTCTTTCTGCTTCTCCTTCTGCTTCTCCTTCTGTTTCTCCTTCTCTTTCTTGTTCTTCTGCTTTTCCTTCTGCTTTTCCTCCTGCTTCTGCTACAACTGCTACTGCTTCTACTTCTTCTGTTTCTTCTGCTTCTCCTTCTGCTTTTGATTCTCTTTCTGCTTCTGCTTCTCCTTCTGCTTCACATTCTGCTTCTCCAGATTCTGCTTCTTCTGCTTCTCCTGCTTCTCCTTCTGCTTCAGGTTCTGCTTCTGCTTCTTCGGATTCTTATGCTTCTGCTTTTCCTGCTTCTGCTTCTTCTGCTTCCCCTCCTTCTCTTTCTGCTTCTCCTTCTGCTTCTGCTTCTTGTCCTTCTCCTGTTTCTTCTGCTTGTTCTTCTCCTGTTTCTGCATTTCCTGCTTCTCCTTCTGCTGCTCTTTCTGTTTCTCCTGCCGCTTTTCCTTCTACTGCTCCTTCTTCTGCTTCTCTTTCTGCTTCTACTCCTGTTTCTCCTTCTCCTTCTAGTTCTTCTGCTTTTCCTTCTGCTTCTCTTTCTGCTTCTGAATCTTCTGCTTCTTCTGATACTGCCTCTGGTTCTTCTGTTTCTTCTGCTTCTCCTTCTGCTTTTGCTTCTATTTCTGCTTCTGCTTCTCCTTCTGCTTCTCCAGATTCTGCTTCTTCTGCTTCTCCTGCTTCTCCTTCTGCTTCAGATTCTGCTTTTGCTTTTTCGGCTTCTTCTGCTTCTGCTTCTTCTGCTGCTGCTTCTTCTGCTTCTCCTGCTTCTCTTTCTGCTTTTCCTTCTGTTTCTGCTTCTCCTTCTGCTTCTTCCCCTTCTTCTGTTTCTTCTGCTTCGGCTTCTCCTGCTTCTCTTTCTGCTTCTCCTTCTGCTTCTGCTCCTCCTTCTGCTTCTGCTCCTTCTATTTCTTCTGTTTCTTCTTCTTCTGCTTCTCCCGCTCTGCTTCTTCTGTTTCTCCTGCCTCTCGTTCTGCTTCTCTTCGTCGGCTACTCTTTCTACTTCTCCTTCTGCTTCTTCTGATTCTGCTTCTTCTCCTTCTTCTTCTCCTTCTGCTTCTGCTTCTTCTGCTTCTCCTGCTACTCCTTCTTCATCTCCTTCTGCTTGTGCTTTTCCTTCTGCTTCTTCTTCTGCTTCTGCTTCTCCTTCTTCTGCTTCTCCGTCTGTTTCTGCTTCTTCTGTTTTTCCTGCTTCTCCTTCTGCTTCTGAATCTTCTGCTTCTTCTGATACTGCCTCTGCTTCTTTTGTTTCTTCTGCTTCTCCTTCTGCTTTTGCTTCTCTTTCTGCTTCTGCTTCTCCTTCTGCTTCTCCACATTCTGCTTCTTCTGCTTCTCCTGCTTCTCCTTCTGCTTCAGGTTCTGCTTTTGCTTTTTCGGCTTCTCCTTCTTATGCTTCTCCTGCTGCTGCTTCTTCTGCTTCTCCTGCTTCTCTTTCTGTTTTTCCTTCTGTTTCTGCTTCTCCTTCTGCTTCTTCCCCTTCTTTTGTTTCTTCTGCTTCGGCTTCTCCAGCTTCTGCTTCTCCTGCTTCTCGTTCTGCTTCTCTTTCTGCTTCTCTTCTCCTTCTCCTTGTCCTTCTCTTTCTTCTGCTTCTTCTTCTCCTTCTGCTTCTCCTTCTGCTTCTGCTTCAATTTCTCCTTCTGCTTCTGCGCCTTCTGTTTCTTCTGCTTCTCCTGCTTCTTCTTCTCCTGCTACTCCTACTTCTCGTGCTGCTCCTCCTTCTGCGTCTCTTTCTGGTTCTGCTTATCCTTTTGCTTCTCCTACTCCTAATCCTTCTCTTTCGCCTTCTCCTTCTTCTTCTTCTGTTTCTCCTGGTGCTTCTACTTCTGCTTATTCTACTATTTCTGTTTCTTCTGCTTCTGCTTCAGATTGTGCTTCTTCTGTTTCTCCTTCTGATTCAGATTCTGCTTCTGCTTCTTCGGCTTCTCCTGTTTCTTCTGCTTCTGCTTCTCCTGCTTCTTCTGCTTCTCCTGCTTCTCTTTCTGCTTCTCCTTCTGCTTCTGCTTTTCCTTCTGCTTCTGCTTCTGCTCTTCTCCTTCTTCTGTTTCTTTTGCTTCTGTTTCTTCTTCTTCTTCTGTTACTTCTGATTCTACTTCTGCTTCTCCTTCTTCTACTTCTCTTTCTGTTTCTACTTCTGCTTCTTCTGATTCTCCTGCTTCTCCTTTTGTTCTCCTTCTGTTTCTGCTTCTCTTTCTGCTTCTGCTTCTCCTTCTTCTGCTCCTTCTCCTTCTCCTTCTTCTGCTTTTCCCACTGCTTCTGCTTCTGCTTCTTTTGCTTATTCTATTTCTTCTGCTTCTCCTGCATCTACTGCTTCTCCTTATGCTTCTCCTTATGCTTCTCCTTCTTCTTCTTCTTCTTCTTCTTCTTCTTCTTCTTCTTCTTCTTCTTCTTCTTCTTCTTCTTCTTCTTCTTCTTCTTCTTCTTCTTCTTCTCTTTCTTCTGCTTCTCCTGGTTTTTCTGCTTCTACTGCTTCTCTTTTTGCTTCTCATTCTGCTTCTGCTTCTCCTTCTGCTTCTCCTATTGCTTCTGCTGCCCTTCCTTCTCCTTCTCCTTCTCCTACTTCTGTTTCTCCTTCTGCTTCTGCTTCTTCTGCTTCTCCTACTTCTCCTTCTGCATCTTCTTCTGCTTCTGCTTCTCCTTCTGCAGCAAACTTCTGCTTCTGCTTCT
>NW_012306204.1:0-2751 GCF_000151885.1 Dipodomys ordii
GCTTCTCCCTCTGAATTCTGCTTCATATGCTTATCTTTTCATCTGTTTCTGCTTCTCAATCATCTGCTTCATCTGCTTCTACTGCTTCTCTTCTCATTCTCGTCATCATCATCATCATCATCATCATCATCATCATCATCATCATCATCATCATCATCATCGTCTTCATCATCTTCATCTTCACATCTTCTTCTTCTTCTCTTTCTGCTGCTTCTGCTTTTCCTGCTTCTTCTTCTTCTACTGCTTCTCTTTCTACTTCTCATTCTGCTTCTGCTTCTCCTTCTGCTTCTCCTATTGCTTCTGCGGCTCTTCCTTCTCCTTCTCCTACTTCTCCTTCTCCTTCTGCGTCTGCTTCTTCTGCTTCTCCTGCTTCTCCTTCTGCATCTTCTTCTGCTTCTGCTTCTCCTTCTGCTGCTTCGTCTGCTTCTGTTTCTCCTTCTGCTTCTCCTTCTGCTTCTTCTGCTTCTCCTTCTGCTTCTCCTTCTGTTTCTCCTTCTCCTTCTCGTTCTTCTGCTTTTACTTTTGCTTCTCCTTCTGCTTCTGCTGCAACTGCTACTGCTTCTGCTTCTTCTGTTTCTTCCGCTTCTCCTTCTCCTTTTGATTCTCTTTCTGCTTCTGCTTCTCCTTCAGCTTGTCATTCTGCTTCTCCAGATTCTGCTTCTTCTGCTTCTCCTGCTTCTCCTTCTGCTTCAGGTTCTGCTTCGGCTTCTTCGGATTCTTATGCTTCTGGTTCTCCTGCTTCTGCTTCTTGTGCTTCCCCTCCTTCTCTTTCTGCTTCTCCTTCTGTTTCTGCTTCTCCTTCTGCTTCTGCTTCTTGTCCTTCTCCTGTTTCTTCTGCTTCTGCTTCTCCTGCTTCTGCTTCTTCTGCTTTTCCTGCTTCTCTTTCTGCTTCTGCTCCTCCTTCTGCTTCTGCTCCTTCTATTTCTTCTGTTTCTTCTTCTTCTGCTTCTCCCGCTCTGCTTCTTCTGCTTTCCTGCTTCTCGTTCTGCTTCTCTTCGTCGGCTTCTCTTTCTACTTCTCCTTCTGCTTCTTCTGATTCTGCTTCTTCTCCTTCTTCTTCTCCTTCTGCTTCTGCTTCTTCTGCTTCTCCTGCTACTCCTTCTGCATCTCCTTCTGCTTGTGCTTTTCCTTCTGCTTCTTCTTCTGCTTCTGCTTCTCCTTCTTCTGCTTCTCCGTCTGTTTCTGCTTCTTCTGTTTTTCCTGCTTCTCCTTCTGCTTCTCATTCTTCTTCTCCTTCTGTTTCTCCTTGTCGTTATTCTGCTATTCCTTCTGCTTATCTATCTGCTTCTGCATCATCAGCTTCTTCTGCTACTGCTTCTGCTTCTTCTGTTTCTTCTGCTTCTCTTTCTGCTTCTCCTTCTGCTTTTGCTTCTCTTTCTGCTTCTGCTTCTCCTTCTGGTTCTCCTTCTTCTCCAGATTCTGCTTCTTCTGCTTCTCCTGCTTCTCCTTCTGCTTCAGGTTCTGCTTCTGCTTCTTCAGCTTCTTCTGCTTCTATTTCTGCTTCTCCTTCTGTTTCTGCTTCTCTTTCTTCTTCTGCTTCTTATCCTTCTTCTATTTCTTTTGATTCTGCTTCTCCTGCTTCTGCTTCTCCTGCTTCTCCTTCTGTTTCTCCTTATGCTTCTCCTTCTGCTTCTCCTTCTTCTGCTTCTACTTCTGCTGCTTCTTCTCCTTCTGCATCTTCTTCTGTTTCAATTTCTCCTTCGTCTGCTTTTCATTCTGCTTCTGCTTCTCCTGCTTCTGCTTCTTCTGCTTCTCCTGCTTCTCCTTCTCCTTCTCTTTCTGCTTCTGCTTATCCTTCTGTTTCTCCTACTCCTAATCCTTCTCTTTCTCCTTCTCCTTCTTCTTCTTCTGCTTCTCCTGCTGCTTCTTCTTCTGCTTCTTCTGCTTTTTCTGTTTCTTCTGTTTCTGCTTCTCCTGCTTCTTCTTCTTCTGCTTCTCCTACTTCTCCTTCTGCTTCTCCGTCTCATTCTCCTTCTCCTTCAATTCCTCCTTCTTGTGCTTCTCTTTCTGCTTCTGCTTCTGCTTCTCCTGCTTCTGCTTCTGTTTCTCCTTCTGTTTCTCCTTCTGCTTCTCTTTCTGCTTCTTATTCTGCTTCTGCTCCTCCTACTCCTAATCCTTCTCTTTCTCCCTCTTCTTCTGCTTCTGGTTCTGCTTCTGCTTCTTCTGCTTGTTCGGTTTCTTCTGCTTCTGCTTTTCCAGGTTCTGCTGCTTCTGCTTCTCCTTCTGCTTCAGGTTCTCCTTCTGATTCTTCGGCTTCTTCTGTTTCTTCTACTTCTGCTTCTCCTGCTACTGCTTCTTCTGCTTCTTCTGCTTCTCTTTCTGCTTCTCCTTCTGCTTCTGCTTCTCCTTCTGCTCCTTCTCTTTCTTCTGTTTCTTCTTCTTCTGCTTCTCCCGCTTCTGCTTGTTCTGCTTCTCCTGCTTGTCCTTCTCCTTCTGCTTCTCCTTCTCCTTCTTCTGCTTCTCTTTCTGCTTCTTCTTATTCTCCAACTTCTCCTTCTTCTTCTCCTTCTATTTCTGCTTCTCTTTCTGCTTCTGCATCTCCTTCTGCTTCACCTTCTGCTGCTCCTTCTCCTTTTTCTGTTTCTCCCTCTGCTTCTGCTTCTTATGCTTCTTTTTCTTCTGCTTCTGGTTCTCCTGCTTCTGCTTCTTATGCTTCTACTGCTTCTTCTTCTTCTTCTTTTGCTTCTTCTGCCTCTACTTCTCTTCCTGCTTCTGCTTCTCCTGCTTGTTTTTCTGCTTCTTCTGCTGTTT
>NW_012306205.1:0-2751 GCF_000151885.1 Dipodomys ordii
TTCTTCTTCTTCTTCTTCTTCTTCTTCTTCTTATTCTTCTTCTTCTTCATCTTCTTCTTTGTCTTCTTCTTCTTCTCTTCATTCTGCTTCTGCTTTTCCTGCTTCTTCTGCTTATACTGCTTCTCTTTCTGCTTCTTGTCCATCTCCAGAATCTTCTCCTTCTGCTTCTCCTGCTTCTGCTTCTTCTGCTATTCCTGCTTCTCTTTCTGCTTCTCCTTCTGCTTCTGCTTCTGCTTAAGCTCCTTCTCCTTCTTCTGTTTCTTCTTCTTCTGCTTCTCCCGCTTGTGCTTCTTCTGCTTCTCCTGCTTCGCGTTCTGCTTCTCTTCGTCGGCTTCTCTTTCTATTTCTGCTTCTACTTCTTCTGATTCTGATTCTTCTCCTTCTTCTTCTCCTTCTGCTTCTGCTTCTTCTGCATCTCCTGCTTCTCCTTCTGCATCTCCTTCTGCTTGCGCTTTTCATTCTGCTTCTTCTTATGCTTCGGCTTCTCCTTCTTCTGCTTCTCCCTCTGCTTCTGTTTTTTCTGCTTTTCCTGCTTCTCCTTCTGCTTCTCCTTCTGTTTCTCCTCCTCGTTCTTCTGCTATTCCTTCGGCTTCTCTTTCTGCTGCTGCATCTTCAGCTTCTTCTGCTACTGCTTCTGCTTCTTCTGTTTCTTCTGATTCTCCTTCTGCTTCTCCTTCTGCTTCTGCTTCTCCTTCTGGTTCTCCTTCTTCTTCTCCAGATTCTGCTTCTTCTGCTTCTCCTGCTTCTCCTTCTGCTTTAGGTTCTGCTTTTGCTTCTTCGGCTTCTTCTGCTTCTATTTCTGCTTCTCCTTCTGTTTCTGCTTCTCTTTCTGCTTCTGCTTCTTCTCCTTCTTCTATTTCTTCTGATTCGGCTTCTCCTGCTTCTGCTTCTCCTTCTGTTTCTCTTTATGCTGCTCCTTCTGCTTCTCCTTCTTCTGCTTCTACTACTGCTTCTGCTTCTCCTTCTGCATCTTCCTCTGTTTCAATTTCTCCTTCTTCTGCTTTTCATTCTGCTTCTGCTTCTCCTGCTTCTGCTTCTTCTGCTTCTCCTGCTTCTCCTTCTCCTTCTCCTTCTCTTTCTGCTTCTGCTTATCCTTCTGTTTCTCCTACTCCTAATCCTTCTCTTTCTCCTTCTCCTTCTTCTTCTTCTTCTGCTTCTCCTGCTGCTTCTTCTTCTGCTTCTTCTGCTTTTTCTGTTTCTTCTTCTTCTGCTTCAGCTTCTGCTTCTTCTGCTTCTCCTTTTGCTTCTGCTCCTCCGTCTGCTTCTGCTTCTGCTCTTCTCCTTCTTCTGTTTCTTCTGCTTCTGCTTCTCCTGCTTCTTCTTCTTCTGCTTCTCCTACTTCTCCTTCTGCTTCTCCGTCTCATTCTCCTTCTCCTTCAATTTCTCCTTCTTGTGCTTCTCATTCTGCTTCTGCTTCTCCTACTTCTGCTTCTTCTGTTTCTCCTTCTGCTTCTCCTTCTGCTTCTCTTTCTGCTTCTGATTCTCCTTCTGCTCCTCCTACTCCTAATCCTTCTCTTTCTACTTCTTCTTCTTCTGCTTCTCGTTCTGCTTCTGCTTCTTCTCCTTGTTTTGTTTCTTCTGCTTCTGCTTTTCCAGCTTCTGCTGCTTCTGCTTGTCCTTCTGCTTCAATTCTCCTTCTGCTTCTTCTCCTTCTGCTTCTTGGGCTTCTTCTGTTTGTTCTGCTTCTGCTTCTCCTGCTACTGCTTCTTCTGCTTCTCTTTCTGCTTCTCCTTCTGCTTCTACTTCTCCTTCTGCTTCTCCTTCTCTTTCTTCTCTTTCTTCTTCTTCTGCTTCTCCCGCTCCTGCTTCTTATGCTTCTCCTGCTTGTCCTTCTCCTTCTGCTTCTCCTTCTCTTTCTGCTTCTGCTTCTGCTTCTTCTGATTCTCCAACTTCTCCTTCTTCTTCTCCTTCTGTTTCTGCTTCGCTTTCTGCTTCTGCATCTCCTTCTGCTTCACCTTCTGCTGCTCTTTCTCCTTCTTCTGTTTCTCCCTCTGCTTCTGCTTCTTATGCTTCTTCTTTATCTTCTGCTTCTGCTTCTCCTGCTTCTGCTTCTTATGCTTCTACTGCTTCTTCTTCTGCTTCTGCTTCTTCTGCTTCTACTTCTCTTTGTGCTTCTGCTTCTCCTGCTTGTTTTTCTGCTTCTTCTGCTGCTTCTCCTTCTGCTGCTTCTTCTACTTCTCCTTCTCCTTCTCTTTTTGCTTCGCCTTCTGCTTCTGCTTCTGCTTCTTCTGTTTCATCTGCCTGAATTTCTGATTCTACTTCTTCTGCTGCTTCTCCTTCTGCTTCTGCTTCTACTTCTGATTCTGATTCTGCTTCTTCTGCTTCTTCTCTTTCGGCTTCTCCTGCTTCTGCTTCTTGTGCTTCTCCTGCTTCTCTTTCTGCTTCTCATTCCGCTTCTGCTTCTCCTTCTGCTTCTGCTTCTCCTCCTTCTCCTTCTCCTACTTCTGCTTCTCCTTCATCTTCTGCTTCTTCTGCTTCTCCTGCTTCTCCTTCTGCATCTCCTTCTGCTTGTGCTTCTCCTTATGCTTCTCCTGCTTCAGCTTCTTCTGCTTCCCCTCCTTCTCTTTCTGCTTCTCCTTCTGTATCTGCTTCTCCTTCTGCTTCTGCTTCTTGTCCTTCTCCTGTTTGTTCTGCTTATGCTTCTCCTTTTTCTGCATCTCCTGCTCCTCCTTCTGCTGCTCTTTCTGCTTCTCCTGCTGCTTTTCCTTCTCCTGCTCCTTCTTCTGCTTCTCTTCTGCTTCTCCTTCTGTG
>NW_012306206.1:0-2751 GCF_000151885.1 Dipodomys ordii
CAGCTGGACACAGCGGGGGACAGAGCGGGGGACAAAGCTTTTACACCACGGGTCACAGTGTGTTACATCGGGACACAGCGGCGACACTGCGGGTCACAGCGGAACAAAATGGGGGACACAGCGGGACACAGCGGGACACAGCAGGTCACAGCGGGGACAAAGCGGGGACTCAGCGGGGGACTTAAGGGACACCACGGAATACAGCGGGATACAGCGGGACACACGGGGGACACAGCAGGACACAGCGGGACACAGAGGGGGACACAGCGGGACACAGCGGGGGACAGAGCAGGGGACAAAGCGGGACACCACGGGTCACAGTGTGTTACATCGGGACACAGCGGCGACACTGCGGGGACACAGCGGGACAAAATGGGGGACACAGCGGGACACAGCGGGAGACAGCATTGGACACAGGAGGGGATAGCGGGGGACAGAGAGGGGACACAGCGGAACACAGCGGTGACACAGCTGGACTCAGCTGGGTACACAGCGGGACATAGAGGACACACAGCGGGGACACAGCGGGACACAGCGGGGAACTCACCGGGACACAGCAGGGGACACAACAAGGACACAGCGGAACACTGTGGGAGACACAGCAAGGACACATCCGTACCCAGTGGAACACAGTGTGACACAGCGGGGACACAGCAGGGGACACAGCGGGACACAGTGGGGGACACAGGGGGGACAAAGCGGGACACAGCGGGGGACACAGCGGGACACAGCGGGACACAGCGGGGACACAGCAGGGACACAGCGGTGGACACAGAGGGACAGAGCAGGGGACACAGCAGGAGACACAGAGGGACACAGCGGGACACAGCGGGGGACACAGGGGGGACACAGCGGGACACAGGGGGGACACAGTGAAGACACATTGGTACACAACGGGGACACAGCGGGACTCAGCAGGGGACATAGCAGTACACAGCGGGACACAGCGCGTCACAGCAGGGACAGAGCGGGTGACACAGAGGGGTACACAGCGGGACACAGCAGTGGACAAAGCAGGACACAGTGGGGGACACAGCGAGGACACTGCGGGACACTGCGGGAGACACAGCAAGGACACAGCGGGACACAGTGGAACACAGCGGGACATAGCAGTGACACAGCAGGGGACACAGTGGGACACAGCCGGGGACACAGCGGGACACAGCGGGGGAGACAGGGAGGACACAGCGGGACAAAGCGAGGGACACAGCGGGACACAGCGAGGGACACAGCGTCGATAGAGCGGGGACACAGTGGGGTAAACAGCTGGGGACACAACCGGACACAGTGGGGGACATAGCGGGACACAACGGGATGCAGTGGGACACAGCGGGGCACAGCGGGGACAAAGCGGGAGACACAGCAGGGAACAGAGCAGGACACAGCGGGGACACTGCGAGGACACAGTGGGACACAGCGGGGACACAGCGGGGACTCAGCGGGGGACAAACGGGACACCACGGAACACAGCGGGATACAGCGGGACACAACGGGGACAAAGCGGGACTCAGCGGGGAACACAGCAGGGGATAAAGCGGGACACCACGGGACACAGTGTGACACATCACGCCACAGCGGCGATACTGCGGGGACACAGCGGGACAAAGTGGGGGACACAGCTGGACACAGCGGGGTACAAAGCGGGACACTGCGGGCACACAGCGCGGACACAGCAGGGACACAGCAGGGGGACACAGTGGGACACAGCAGGGACACAGCAGGGGGCACAGCAGGGACACAGTGAGGGACACAGCAGGGGACACAGCGGGACACACCGGGGGACATAGCAGGACACAGCAGGGGACACAGGGAGGGCACAGCGGGACACAGTGGGGGACACAGCGGAACACAGCGAGGGACACAGCGGGGGACCCAGTGGGACACAGCGGGGTACACTGAGAGGACACAGCGGGACACAGCGGGACACAGGGTCGATACAGCGGGGACACAGCGGGACACAGCGGGGTACACAGCTGGGGACACAAGGGGACACAGTGGAGGACATAGCGGGACACACTGGGACTCAGCGGGACACAGCGGGGCACAGCGGGGACAAAGCGGGAGACACAGCGGGGAACAGAGCAGGACACAGCGGGGGACACAGCGAGGACACAGCGGGACACAGCGAGGACACAGCGGGACACAGCAGGGGACACAGCGGGACACAACGGGGAACACAGCGGAGGACACAGCGGAACACAGCGGCACACAGCAGGGGACACAGTGGTGACACAGTGGTACACAGCGTGGGACACAGCGAGGACACAGCAAAACACAGCGTGGGACAACGCGGGAGACAGCGGGGGACACAGCGAGGACACAGCGGGTCACAGCGGGGACACAGCGGGACACAGCGGGGGACACAACGACGACACAGCAGGACACAGCGGGGGACACAGCGGGGGACACAGCGGAACTCAGCGGGGAACACTGGGGGGACACAGCGGGTCACAGCGGGGACAAAGCGGGAGACACAGCGGGGAACAGAGCAGGACACAGCGGGGGACACAGCGAGGACACAGCGGGGACTCAGCGGGGACACAGTGGGGGACAAACGGGACACCAGGGAACACAGCGGGACACAGCAGACACAGCGAGGACAATGCGGGCATACAGCGGGCAACAGCGGGGGCACAGCAGGACACAGCAGGGGACAGAGCGGGGGACACACCAGGACACAACGGGGACAAAGTGGGACTCAGCGGGGGACACAGCAGGGGACAAAGCGGAACACCACGGACACAATGTGTG
>NW_012306207.1:0-2751 GCF_000151885.1 Dipodomys ordii
ACAGCGGGACACAGCGGGGGACACAGCGGGACACATTCGGGACACAGCGGGGACAAAGCGCGGGACAAAGCGGGGACACAGCGGGACAAAACGGGACATAGATGGACACAGCGGGGACACAGCAGGGGACACAGCGGGGGACAGCGGGGACACAGCCGGACACAAAAGGACACAGCGGGAAACAGCGGGGACACAGCGAGGACACAGCGGGACACAGCGGGACACACCGGGGACACAGCGAGGACACAGGGGGACACAGCAGCGACACAGCGGAACACAGCAGGGGACACAGCGGGACACAGCCTGGGACACAGCGGGACACAGCGTGGACACAGCGGGACACAGCGAGACACAGCAGTGACAAAGCAGCAACACAGCGGGACACAGCGGGGACACAGCGGGGGACAGAGGGGACACACCGGTGGACAACGGGGACACAGCAGGACAGCGCGGGGGTCACATTGGGAAACAGCGGAGACACAGGAGGACACAGGGGGCTACACAGAGGGATACAGCGGGACACAACTGGACAGAGCGGGAACACAGCGGGGACAAAGCGGGGGGCACAGTGGGGGGACACAGCGGTAAACAGCGGGGGACACAGCGGGACTCAGCTGGGGACACATCAAAGGACACAGCGGGTGACACAGCGGGGAAACCAGCGGGAAACAGCGGGGGACACAGCGAGGACACAGCAGGACACAGCGGGAGACACAGCAGACACAGCGGGGTACACAGAGGCAAACACAGCGGTACACATCGGGACACAGCGGGGACCCAGCGGGACACAGCGGGACACAGCGGGGACACAGCAGGACACAGCGTGGACACAGCGGGGACACACCGGGGACACAGCGGGGGACACAGTGGGACACAGCGGGGACACAGAGGGACTCAGCGGTTACACAGCGAGGACACACCAGGGACACAGCGGGACACAGCGGAGACAAAGCCGGGACATAGTGAGACACAGCGAGGACACAGCGGGACACAGCGGAGGACACAGCGGGGGACAGCGGGGACACACATGCATACAGCGGGGACACAGCGGGACACAGCGGGACACAGCGAGGGACACAGCGGGACACAGTTTGGGACACAGCACGGACACAGCAGGGACACAGCGGGTCACAGCGGGGACACAGTGTGGGACACAGCGAGGACACAGCGGGACACAGAGGGATACACAGAGAGGACACAGCGTGACACATGGGGACACAGCGGGAAACAGCAGGGGACACAGAAAGGACACAGCGGGACACAAATGGGGACACAGCAAGGACACAGCGGGACACAGCATGAAAGAGAGGGTCACAGCTGGGGACACACCCGGGGACACAGCGGGGAACACAGCAGGGGACACAGCGGGACACAGCGGGACACAGCGGGGGACACAGCATGGACACAGCGGGTCACAGTGGGGAAATAGTGGGGGACACAGCGGGGGACACAGCGGGATACAGAAGGACACAGCGAGGACACAGCAGGACACAGGAGGACACAGCAGGGATACAGCTGTGAAACAGCGGGGGACACATTGGGAGACAGCGGGGACACAGCAGGGACACTGCAGGACACAGCGGGTCACAGCGGGGAAATAGTGGGGGACACAGCGGAGGACACAGCGGGATAAAGAAGGACACAGCGAGGACACAGCGGGGACATAGGGTGACACTGCGGGACACAGTGGGACACAGCGGAGACACAGAGGGACATAGAGGTTACACAGCCAGGACACACCAGGGACACAGCGGAACACAGCGGGGACACAGCGGGGACACAGCGGGACCCAGCGGGACCCAGCGGGGACCCAGCGGGGACACAGCGGGGGACACAGAGGCGGACACAGCACGACACAGCGGGACACAGCCGGAGACAGCGGGACACAGCGGGGACACAGCGAGGACACAGCGGGACACAGCGGGGAACACAGCAGGGGAAACAGCGGGACACAGCTGGGGACACAGCATGGACACAGCGGGTCACAGTGGGGAAATAGTGGGGGACACAGCTGGGGACACAGCGGGATACAGAAGGACACAGCGAGGACACAGCGGGACACAGGAGGACACAGTGGGGACACAGCTGGGACACAGCGGGGGACACAGTGGGACACAGCGGGGACACAGAGGGACTCAGTGGTTACACAGCGAGGACAAACCAGGGACACAGTGGGACACAACGGACACACAGCGGGGAAATAGTGGGGGACACAGCGGAGGACAAAGCGGGATATAGAAGGACACAGTGGAACACAGCGGGGTACACAGGCCGACAAAGCAGGACACAGCGGGACACAGCGGGAAACAGCAGGACACAGCGGGGGACACACCGGGACACAGCGGTGGTCACAGCAAGAACAGAGCGGGACACAGGAGGACACAGCGGGGACACAGCGGGGACACAACGGGGGACACAGTGGGACACAGCGGGGGACACAGCAAGGACACAGCGGGGACATAGGGGGACACTGCGGGACACAGTGGAACACAGCGGGGAAACAGCGGGGGATACAGTGGGACACTGCGGGGACACAGAGGGACTTAGCGGTTACACAGTGAGGACACACCAGGGACACAGCGGGAACCAGCGGGACCCAGCGAGGACACAGCGGGGACACAGCGGGACATAGTGGGGGACACAGCAGGAGACACAGCGGGGGACAACGGGGACACAGAGGGACACAGCAGGAAACAGCGGGGACACAGCAAGGACACAACGGGACACAGCGGGACACAGCGGGGGACTGAT
>NW_012306208.1:0-2751 GCF_000151885.1 Dipodomys ordii
TGGTCATCATTGGGCACACGATATTTGACTCTTCAAGTACCAATCTGGTGTCTCCAGTGTGACTCAGCAGGGTCTCAGCATGGACCCTGAGGGACACAGCGGGACACAGCGGGACACAGCGGGGCACAGCAGGGACACAGCGAGGGACACAGCAGGGGACACAGCGGGGCACACCGGGGGACATAGCAGGACACAGCAGGGGACACAGGGAGGACACAGCGGGACACAGTGGGGGACACAGCGGAACACAGCGAGGGACACAGCGGGGGACACAGTGGGACACAGCGGGGTACACTGAGGGGACACAGCGGGACCCAGCGGGACACAGCGTCGATACAGCGGGGACACAGCGGGACACAGCGGGGTACACAGCTGGGGACACAAGGGGACACAGTGGGGGACATAGAGGGACACACTGGGACACAGCGGGACACAGCGGGGCACAGCGGGGACAAAGCGGGAGACACAGCGGGGAACAGAGCAGGACACAGCGGGGGACACAGCGAGGACACAGCAGGACACAGCGAGGACACAGCGGGACACAGCCGGGGACACAGCGGGACACAACGGGGAACACAGCGGGGGACACAGCAGAACACAGCGGCACACAGCAGGGGACACAGTGGTGACACAGTGGTACACAGCGTGGGACACAGCGAGGACACAGCAAAACACAGCGTGGGACAACGCGGGAGACAGCGGGGGACACAGCGGGTCACAGCGGGGACACAGCGGGACACAGCGGGGGACACAATGACAACACAGCAGGACACAGCGGGGGACACAGCGGGGGACACAGCGGAACTCAGCGGGGAACACTGGGGGGACACAGCGGGTCACAGCGGGGACAAAGCGGGAGACACAGAGGGGAACAGAGCAGGACACAGCGGGGGACACAGCGAGGACACAGCGGGACAAAGCGGGGACACAGCGGGGACTCAGCGGGGACACAGTAGGGGACAAACGGGACACCACGGAACACAGCGGGACACAGCAGACACAGCGGGGACAATGCGGGCATACAGCGGGCAACAGCGGGGGCACAGCAGGACACAGCAGGGGACAGAGCGGGGGACACACCAGGACACAACGGGGACAAAGTGGGACTCAGCGGGGGACACAGCAGGGGACAAAGCGGAACACCACGGGACACAGTGTGACACAGCGGGACACAGCGGGGACACTGCGGGGACACAGCGGGACAAAGCAGGGGACACAGCGGGACACACCGGGACATAGCGGGGGACACAGCAGGGGACAGCGGGGAACAGAGAGGGGACACAGCGTGACACAGGGGTGACACAGCAGGACACAGCAGGGTACACAGCGGGACACAGCGGGCACACAGCAGGGACACAGCGGGGCACAGTGGGACACAGTGGGGACAGAGCGGTGGACACAGCAGTGGACACATCGGGGGACACAGAGGGGACACAGTGGGAAACAGCGGGGGACACTGCGAGGACACATTGGGACACAGCGGGGACACAGCGGGACTCAGCGGGGGACACAGCAGTACACAGCGGGACACAGCGGGACACAGCGGGGGACACAGTGGGACAGAGCAGGGTACACAGCAGGGGACACAGAGGGTCCCAGCGGGACACAGCGGGGGACACAGCGAGGACAAATTGGGACACAGAGGGGACACAGCTGGACTAAGTGGGGGACACAGCAGGACACAGCATTAAACAGCGGGACACAGCGGGACACAGCGGGGGACACAGTGGGACACAGCAGGGTACACAGCAGGGGACACAGAGGGACCCAGCGGGACACAGCGGGGGACACAGGGGGGACACTGCGGGACACTGCGGGAGACACAGCGAGGACACAGCGTGACACAGCGGAACACAGCAGGACACAGTTGGGACACAGCAGGGGACACAGCGGGACACAGAGTGGGACAAGCGGGACACAGTGGGGGACACGGGGGGACAATGCGGGACACAGCGGGGGACACAGCGATGACAAAGCGGGACACAGCGGGGACACAGCGGGACTCAACACGGTCACAGCGGGACACAGCGGGACACCTCGGGGACACAGCAGGGGACACAGCGGGACACATCTGGGACACAGCGGGACACAGCGGGCGACACAGGGGGAACAAAGAGGGACACAGCAGGGGACACAGCGAGGACTCAGCGGGACACATCTGGGACACAGCGGGAATCAGCGGGAGACACAGCGGGACACAGTGGGACAGAGCGGAGACACAGCAGGGACACAGCGGGGGACACAGTGGGACAGAGCAGGGGACACAGCAGGGGAAACAGAGGGACAGAGCGGGACACAGCGGGGGACACAGGGTTGACAGAGCGGGACACAGCGGGGGACACAGTGAGGACATATTGGGACACAGTGGGGACACAGCGGGACTCAGCGTGGGACACAGCAGTACACAGTGGGACCCAGCGGGACCCAGCGTCGATACAGCGGGGACACAGCGGGGTACATAGCTGGGGACACAACGGGACACAGTGGGGGCCATAGCGGGACACAGCGGCACACAGCGGCACACAGGTGGTCACAGCGAGGACAAAGCGGGGACTCAGCAGGGGACACAGCGGGTGACAAACGGGACACCAAGGAATACAGGGGAATACATTGGGACACAGCGGGGGACACAGCAGGACACAGCGGGACACAGAGGTGGACACAGCGGAACACAGCAGGGGACAGAGCGGGGGACACAGCGGGACACAACGGGGACAAAGCGGCACTCAGCGGGGGACACAGGAGGGACAA
>NW_012306209.1:0-2751 GCF_000151885.1 Dipodomys ordii
GATGTGTCCCTTTGTGTCCCCAGCTGTGTACTCCGCTGTGTCCCTGTTTGTGTACCCCGCTGTGTCCCGCTATACTCCCGCAATGTCCCCGCTGTGTCCCGCTGTGTCCTCGCTGTGTCCCCCACTGTGTCCCTGCTGTGTCCCTGCTGTGTCCTCGCTGTGTCCCCTGCTGTGTCCCGCTGTGTCCTCACTGGGTCCACCACTGTGTCCCGCTGTGTCCCCCGCTGTGTCGCGCTGTGTCCGGCTGTGTCCCGCTCTGTCCCCGCTGTGTCCCTCTGTGTCCCCGCTGTGTGCCTGCTGTGTCCCGCTGTGTCTCCCGCTTTGTCCCACTGTGTCCCATTGTGTCCCTGCTGTGTCCCGCTGTGTCCCGCTGTGTCCCCGCTGTGTGCCCGCTGTGTCCCGCTGTGTACCCCGCTGTGTCCAGCTCTGTCACCGCTGTGTCTCGCTGTGGCCACTCTCTGTCTCCACTGTCCCCCGCTGTGTGCCCCGCTGTGGCCCGCTGTGGCTCGCTGTGTCCCCCGCTTTGTCCTGCTGTGTCCCACAGTGTCACCGCTGTGTCCCGCTGTGTAACACTGTGTCCCATGGTGTCCCACTTTGTCCCACAATGTGTCCCCCGCTGAGTACCCTCTGTGTCGCCGCTGTGTCCCACTGTGTCCTCGCTGTGTCCCCCGCTGTGTCCCGCTGTGTCCTCCCTGTGTCCCCCGCTGTGTCCCGCTGTGTCCTCGCTGTGTTCCCCGCTGTGTCCAGCTGTTTCCCCCACTGTGTCCCCCACTGTGTCCTCGCTGTGTCCCCCAGTGTGTCCCGCTGTGACCCGCTGTGTCCTCGCTATGTCCCCTCTGTGTCCCGCTGTGTCCCCCGCCGTGTCACGCTGTGTCCCGCTGTGTCCCGCTGTGTCCCGCTGTGTCCCCCGCTGTGTCCTTGCTGTGTCCCCGCTGTGTCTCGCTGGGTCCCGCAGCGTCCCCCGCTGAGTCCCGTTGTGTCAACGCGGTGTCCCGCTGTGTCCCCGCTCTATCGACGCTGTGCCCCGCTGGGTCCAGCTGGGTCCTCTCTTTGTTCCCCTCTCTGTCCCGCTGTGTCCCCCGCTGTGTCTCTCGCTGTGTCCCGCTGTGTCCCCGGCTGTGTCCGGCTGTGTCCCGCTGTGTCCCCCGCTGTGTCCTTGCTGTGTCCCCGCTGTGTCCCGCTGTGTCCCGCAGTGTCCCCAGCTGTGTCCCGCTGTGTCACCGCTGTGTCCCGCTCTGTCCTCGCTGTGTCCCCCACTGTGTCCCGCTTTGTCCTTGCTGTGTACCCCGCTGTGTCCCTCTGTGTCCCCGGCTGTGTCCCGCTGTGTCCCCTGCTGTGTCCCCACTGTGTCACACTGTGTTTCGCTGTGTCCGGCTGTGTCCTCTCTCTGTCTCATTCAGTGTCCAGCTGTGTCCTCCATGTGTCCCCCGCTGTGTCCCGCTGAGTCCCCTGCTGTGTCCCGCTTTGTCCCGCTGTGTCCCGCTCTGTCCCATCTGTGTCTCTCTGTGTCCAGCTCTGTCCCCGTTGTGTGTCCGCTGTGCCCAGCTGTGTCCCCTCTGTGTCCCGCTGTGTCCCTTCTCTGTCCCCCGCTGTCCACCACTGTGTCCCCCGGCTGTGTCCCGCAGTGTCCCCGCTGTGTCCCGCTGTGTCCTACTGTGTTCCGTGGTGTCCCGCTTTTTCCCCTCTATGTCCCCTGCTGAGTCCCCTCTGTGTCCCCGCTGTGTCCAGCTTTGTCCTCGCTGTGTCCTCCGCTGTCTCCCGCTTTGTCCCACGCTGTGTCCTACTGTGTCCCACTGTGTCCCTGCTGTGTCCCCCGCTGTGTCCCGCTGTGTCCCGCTGTGTCCCCCGCTGTGTCCTGCTGGGTCCCGCTGTATCCCCGCTGTGTCCCTGCTGTGTCCGGCTGTGTCCCCCGCTGTGTCCCACTGGGTCCCGCTGTGTCCCGCGCTGTGTACCGCTGTGTCCCCACAGGTTCACCGCTGTTTCACGCTGTGTCCTGCTGTGTTCCGTGGTGTCCTGCTTTGTCCCCCGCTGTGTCCCGCTGTGTCCACTGCTGGGTCCTCGCTGGGTCCCGCTGTGTCTCGCTGTGTCCCGCTGTGTCCTCGCATTGTCCCATGCTGTGTTCCGCTGTGTCCTCCCTGTGTCACCCGCTGTGTCCCGCTGTGTCCCCCGCTGTGCCCCGCAGTGTCCCGCTGTGTCCCGCTGTGTCCCACTGTGTCCTCGCTGTGTCCCACTGTGTCCCCCCTGTTTCCCCGCTAGATCCTGCTGTGTCCCGCTGTATCCCGCTGTGTCCCCCGCTGTGCCCCGCAGTGTCCCGCTGTGTCCCGCTGGGTCCCGCTGGGTCCCCCGCAGTGTCCCACTGTGAACCCCTCTGTGCCCCGCAGTGTCCCGCTGTGTCCCGCTCTGTCCCCCACTCTGTCCACCGCTGAGTCCTCTATGTGTTGCCGCTGTGTCCCGCTGTGTCCTCGCTGTGTCCCCTGCTGTCTCCCACTTTGTCCCACGCTGTGTCCCACTGTGTCCCGCTGTGTCCTCGCTGTGTCCCCTGCTGTGTCTGCTGTGTTCCCGCTGTGTCCCAAGCTGTGTCCCGCTGTGTCCCGCTGTGTGCCCCGCTGTGTCCCACTATGTTCCCGCAGTGTCCCTGCTGTGTCCCCGCTGTGTCCTCGCTGTGTTCCCCGCTGTGTCCCGCTGTGTCCCTCGCTTTGTCTCGCTGTGTCTACTGCTGTGTCCCCACTGTGTCCCGCTGTGTCTCGCTGT
>NW_012306210.1:0-2751 GCF_000151885.1 Dipodomys ordii
CAGAAGGAGAGCAGGAGAATCAGAAGAAGCAGAAAGAGAAGGAGAAGAAGAGAAGCAGAAGTAGAATCCGAAGAAACAGAAGAAGAAGAAGCAGAAGAAACAGAAGCAAAAGAAACAGAAGAAGGAGAAGAGCAGAAGCAGAAGCAGAAGGAGAAGCAGAAGCAGAAGGAGAAGCAGAAAGAGAAGCAGGAGAACCAGAAGAAGCAGGAGAAGCAGAAGCAGAAGAAACAGGAGAAGCCGAAGAAGCAGAAGCAGAATCTGAAGCAGAAGGAGAAACAGAAGAAGCACAATCTGAAGCAGAAGCAGAAGAAACAGAAATAGTAGAATAAGCAGAAGCAGAAGCACCAGGACAAGCAGAAGAACAAGAAGGAGAAGGCGAAAGAGAAGGATTAGGAGTAGGAGAAGCAAAAGGATAAGCAGAAGCAGAAAGAGACGCAGAAGGAGAAGCAGCACGAGAAGTAGGAGAAGCAGGAGAAGCAGAAGCAAGAGAAGCAGAAGAAACAGAAGACGCAGAAGCAGAATGAGAAGCAGAAGGAGAAATTGAAGCAGAAGGAGAAGGAGAAGCAGAAGGAGAAGCTGAAGAAGGAGAAGGAGAAGCAGAAAGAGAAGCAGAAAGAGAAGCACAACGAGAAGCAGGAGAAGCAGAAGCAGGAGAAGCAGAAGCAGAAGAAACATAAGAAGGAGAAGAAGCAGAAGGAGAATCAGAAACAGAAGGAAAAGCAGAAATAGAAGCAGGAGCAGCATAAGAAGCAGCAGCAGGAGAAGCAGAAGCAGAAGAAGCCGAAGAAACAGAAGCAGAACCTCAAGCATAAGGAGATACAGGAGAAGCAGAAGAAGCAGAAACTGGAGAAGCAGAAGGAGAAGCAGAAGCAGAAAGAGAGGCAAAAGCAGAAGGAGAAGCATAAGGAGAAGCAGAAGAAACAGATGAAGCAGAGGCAGTAGCAGAAGATGTAGAAGCAAAAGGAGAAGCAGAGGGAAAAGCAGAAGAACGAGAAGGAGAAGGAGAAACAGAAGGAGAAGCAGAAAGAGAAGCAGAAGAAGGAGCAGGAGAAGGAAAAGCAGCAGGAGAAGCAGAAAGAGCAGCAGAAAGAAAAGCAGAAGGAGAAGCAGGAGATGCAGAAACAGGAGAAGAACAAGCAGATGAAACAGGAGAAGGACAAGAAGCAGAAGCAGAAGGAGAAGCAGAAAGAGAAGGAGGGGAAGCTGAAGAAGCAGAAGCAGGAGAAGCAGAAGCATAACAATCCGAAGAAGCAGAAGGAGAAGAAGAAGGAGAACCAGAAGGTTTTAGCAGAAGCAGAAAGAGAAGCAAAAGCAGAAGGAGAAGCAGAAGGAGAAGCAGAAGAAACAGAAGAAGCAGAGGCAGTAGCAGAAGAAGCAGATGATGCAGATACAGAAGGAGAACCACAAGGAAAAGCAGAAGAACGAGAAGGAGAAGGAGAAACAGAAGGAGAAGCAGAAAGAGAAGCAGAAGAAGGAGCAGGAGACGGAAAAGCAGCAGGAGAAGCAGAAAGAGCAGCAGAAGGAGAAGCAGGAGATACAGAAAAGGGAGAAGCAGAAGTAGAAGAATCAGGAGAAGGACAAGAAGCAGAAGCAGAAGGAGAAGCAGAAACAGAAGGAGAAGCAGAAAGAGAAGGAGGGAAGCAGAAGAAGCAGAAGCAGGAGAAGCAGAAGCATAAGAATCCGAAGAAGCAGAAGCAGAACCTGAAGCAGAAGGAGAAGCAGGAGAAGCAGAAGAAGCAGAATCTGGAGAAGCAGAATGACAAGCTGAAGGAGAAGCAGAAGCAGAAAGAGAATCAAAAGCAGAAGGAGAAGCAGAAGAAACAGAAGAAGTAGAAGCAGTAGCAGTTGTAGCTGAAGCAGAAGGAGAAGCCGAAGGAAAAGCAGAAGAACAAGAAGGAGAAGGAGAAACAGAAGGAGAAGCAGAAGGAGAAGCAGAAAGAGAAGCAGGTAAAGCAGAAGAAGAAGAAGCAGAAGGAGAAGCAGAAGAAGGAGAAGCAGAAGCAGAAGAAGGTGCAGAAGGAGAAGCAGGAGAAGCAGAAGAAGCAGAAGCAGAAGGAGAAGCAGGAAAAGCAGAAGAAGCAGAAGCAAAAGAAGGAGAAGCAGAAGAAGAAGAAGGAGCATAAGGACAAGCACAAGCAGAAGGAGATGCAGAAGGAGAAGTAGGAGAAACAGAAGAAGCAGAAGCTGAAGGAGAAGCAGAAGTAGGAGAAGGAGAAGGAGGAGAAGCAGAAGCAGAAAGAGAAGCAGAAGCAGAATGAGAAGCAGAAAGTAAAGCAGGAGCTGCACAAGAAGCAGAAGCAGGAGAAGCCGAAAGAGAAGAAGCAGAACAAGCAGAAACAGAAACAGAAGTAGAAGCAGAAGCAGAAGGAGAAGCAGCAGAACAAGTAGAACCAGAAATTCAGGCAGGAGAAACAGAAGAAGCAGAAGCAGAAAGAGAAGCAAAAAGAGAAGCAGAAGGAGAAGTAGAAGAAGCAGCAGAAGGAGAAGCAGCAGAAGAAGCAGAAAAACAAGCAGGAGAAGCAGAAGCAGAAAGAGAAGTAGAAGCAGAAGAAGCAGAAGAAGCAGAAGCAGAAGAAGAAGCAGAAGCAGGAGAAGCAGAAGCAGAAGAAGAAGAAGCATAAGAAGCAGAAGCAGAAGCAGAGGGAGAAACAGAAGAATGAGAAGGAGCAGCAGATGTGAAGCAGATGGAGATGGAGAAGCAGATAGAGAAGCAGAAACAGAAGGAGAAGAGAATGGATTAGTTGGAGAATC
>NW_012306211.1:0-2751 GCF_000151885.1 Dipodomys ordii
GAGCGAGGACACATTGGGACAACAGCGGGATTCAGCGGGGGACACAGCAGTACACAGCGGGACAAAGCGGGACACAGCGGGGACACAGCAGAGACACAGCGGGGGACAGAGCGGGACACAGCGGGGGACACAGGGATGACAGAGCAGGACCCAGCGGGACCCAGCGTGGATACAGCAGGGACCCAGCTGGACACAGCGGGACACAGCGGGGACACAGCAGTAGACACAGCGGGACACAGTGCCGGACACAGCGGGACACAGCGGGGGACAAAGGGAGGACACAGCGGGACACAGCGGGACCCAGCGTCGATACAGCAGGGACACAGCGGGACACAGTGGGGTACACAGCTGGGGACACAGCGAGGACACAGCGGGACACAGCGGGACATAGCGGGGACACTGCGGGAACATAGCAGCACACAGCGGGGTACACAGCGGGACACAGTGGGACACAGCTGGGGACACAGCGGGGACACAGCGGGACACAGCAGAACACAGCGGGAGTCAAAGCGGGAGACAGCGGGGGACACAGCGGAACACAGCGTGGGACACAGCGAGGACACAGCAGGACACAGTGGGACACAGCGGCGACACAGCAGGGACACAGCAGGGACACAGCGGGGACACAGTGGAGGCACAGCGGGACACAGCGGGACACAGTGGGACACAGCGGGGACAAAGCGTGAGACACAGCGGGGGACAGAAAGGGAGACAGCAGGTGACTCAGCGAGGAAACAGCGGGACACAGCGGTGACACAGCGGGGACTAAGCGGGGGACACAGTGGGACACAGCGGGGGACACAGCAGGACACAGCGGGGGACACTGCGGGACACAGCGGGGGACACTGCGGGACACAGTGTGGTACAGAGCGTGGGACACAGCGAGACACAGCGGGGACAAACTGGGACACCACGGGACACAGTGGGACACAGCGGGACACAGCGGGGACAGTGCGGGAACATAGCGGGACACAGCGGGGTACACAGCGGGACACAGCAGGACCCAGCGGGACACAGCGTCGATACAGCCGGGACACAGCGTTACACAGCAGGGTACACAGTTGGGGACACAGAGGGTCACAGTGGGGCAAACAGCGGGACCCAGCGGGACACAGCGTCGATACAGCCGGCACACAGCGGGACTCAGCGGGGTACACAGCTGGGGACACAATGGGACACAGCAGGGGACACAGCGAGGACACAGCGGAACACAGCGGGACACAGCTTGGGACACAGCGGGGACACAGCGGGACACAGCGGGGGACAGAGCGAGGACACAGCGGGATAGAGTGGGACACAGCGTGGGACAAAGTGGGAGACAGCGGGGGACACAGCGGGACGCAGCGGGGGACACTGCGGGACACAGTGTGGGACAGAGCATGGGACACAGCGAGACACAGCGGGGACAAAGCTGGACACAGCGGGGTACACAGAGGGACACAGCAGGGACACAGAGGGAAACAGTGTGACACAAAAGGACACAGCTGGACACAGCGGGGTACACAGCGGGACACAGCGGGCACACAGCGGGGACACAGCGGGACACAGCGGGACACAGTGGGGAGGGACACAGTCGGACACAACGGGACACAGCGGGGGACACAGCTGGACACAGCGGGGGACACAGCGAGGACACAGCGGGACACAGCGGGGGACACAGCGAGGACACAGCGGTGGACACAGCGGTGGACACTGCGGGACACAGCAGGGAACACAGCGAGGACACAGCGGGACACAGCGGAACACAGCGTCGATACAGCGGGGATACAGCGTGACACAGTGTGACACAGCGGGACACAGCGGGGACATTGCGGGGACACTGCAGGAAAAAGCGGGGGGCACGGCCGGACACAGTGGGACACAGCGGGAGACACAGCGGGGGACAGCGGAGACAGAGATTGGTCACAGCGGGACACAGATGTGACACAGCTGGACACAGCAGGTTACACAGCGGGACACATGGGCACACCGGGGACACAGCGGGACACAGCGGGACACAGCGAGGACACAGTGGGACACAGCGGGGGACACAGTGAGGACACAGCGGGACACAGCCGGGGAAAAAGCGGGACATAGCGGGGACACAGCAGTAGACAAAGGGGGACACAGCGGGGGACACAGCCGTACACAGCGGGGGAAACAGTGGGAGACACAGCGGGACACAATGGGACACAGCGGGGGACACATGGGGGACACAGCGGGACACAGCGGGGACACAGCGGGACTCAGCGGGGGAACAGCAGTATACAGCAGGACACAGCGGGGACACAGCAGGGACACAGCGGGGGACACAGCGGGACACAGCGGGAAACAACGGGGAACACAGCGGGACACAGAGGGGGACACAGAGGGGTACACAGCGGGACACAGCTGGGAACACAGCGAGGACACAGCGGGACAAAGTGGGACACAGCGTCGATACAGCGGGAACACAGCAGGACAGAGCGGGGACACAGCTGGGGACACAACGGGACACATCGCGGGACACAGCGAGGACCCAGCGCAACACAGCGTGGGACACAGCGAGGACACAGCGGGACACAGGGAGGACACAGCGGGACCCAGCGGGACACAGCTAGGGACACAGGGGGGACAAAGCGGCAGACAGCCGAGAACACAGCGAGGACACAGCGGGACACAGCGAGGACACAGTGGGACACAGCGGGGGACACAGTGAGGACACAGCGGGACACAGCCGGGGAAAAAGCGGGACATAGCGGGGACACAGCAGTGGACAAAGGGGGATACAGC
>NW_012306212.1:0-2751 GCF_000151885.1 Dipodomys ordii
CTCTCTGCTTCTGCTTCTTATGATTCTTCTTTATCTTCTGCTTCTCCTACTTCTGCTTCTTGTGCTTCTACTGCTTCTTCTTCTTCTTCTGCTTCTTCTGCTTCTACTTCTCTTTCTGCTTCTGCTTCTCCTGCTTGTTTTTCTGCTTCTTCTGATGCTTCTCCTTCTGCTGCTTCTTCTACTTCTCCTACTGCTTCTCTTTTTGCTTCTCCTTCTGCTTCTGCTTCTTCTGTTTCTCCTGCCTGAATTTCTGATTCTACTTCTTCTGCTGCTTCTCCTTCTGCTTCTGCTTCTACTTCTGTTTCCGATTCTGCTTCTTCTGCTTCTTCTCTTTCGGCTTCTCCTGCTTCTGCTTCTTGTGCTTCTCCTGCTTCTCTTTCTGGTTCTCATTCCGCTTCTGCTTCTCCTTCTGCTTCTCCTCCTTCTCCTTCTCCTACTTCTGCTTCTCCTTCATCTTCTGCTTCTTCTGCTTCTCCTGCTTCTCCTTCTGCACCTCCTTCTGCTTGTGCTTCTCCTTATGCTTCTTCTTCTGCCTCTGCTTCTCCTTCTCCTTCTTTTGCTTCTCCTTTTGCTTCTGCTTCTTCTGCTTTTCCTGATTCTCCTTCTGCTTCTGCTTCTTCTGCTTCTCCTTCTGCATCTTCTTCTGCTTCTGCTTCTCCTTCTTCTGCTTCTCCTTCTTATTCTCCTACTGCTTGTCCTTCTGTTTCCCTTCTCCTTCTTGTTCTTCTGCTTTTCCTTCTGCTTCTCCTTCTGCTTCTGCTACAACTGCTACTGCTTCTACTTCTTCTGTTTCTCCTGCTTCTCCTTCTGCTTTTGATTCTCTTTCTGCTTCTGCTTCCCCTTTTGCTTCTCCTTCTGCTTCTCCAGATTCTGCTTCTTCTGCTTCTCCTGCTTCTCCTTCTGCTTCAGGTTCTCCTTCTGCTTCTTCACATTCTTATGCTTCTGCTTCTCCTGCTTCAGCTTCTTCTGCTTCCCCTCCTTCTCTTTCTGCTTCTCCTTCTGTATCTGCTTCTCCTTCTGCTTCTGCTTCTTGTCCTTCTTGTGTTTCTTCTGCTTCTGCTTCTCAAGTTTCTGCATCTCCTGCTTCTCCTTCTGCTGCTCTTTCTGCTTCTCCTGCTGCTTTTCCTTCTCCTGCTCCTTCTTCTGCTTCTCTTTCTGCTTCTCCTTCTGTTTCTCCTACTCCTTCTCCTTCTCGTTCTTCTGCTTTTCCTTCTGCTTCTGCATCTTCTGCTTCTTCTGCTTCTCCTGCTTCTCCTTCTGCATCTTCTTCTGCTTCTGCTTCTCCTTCTGCTGCTTCTTCTGCTTCTGTTTCTCCTTCTGCTTCTCCTTCTGCTTCTTCTGCTTCTCCTTCTGCTTCTGCTTCTTCTGCTTCTCCTTCTGCATCTTCTTCTGCTTCTGCTTCTCCTTCTCCTTCTTCTGCTTCTCCTTCTGATTCTCCTTCTGCTTCTTCTACTTCTGCTTTACCTGCTTCTCTTTCTTCTTCTCCTTCTGCTTCTCCTTCTGTTTCTCCTTCTTCTTCTCATTCTTCTGCTTTTCTTTCTGCTTCTCCTTCTGCTTCTGCTGCAACTGCTACGGCTTCTTCTGTTTCTTCTGCGTCTCCTTCTGCTTTTGATTCTCTTTCAGCTTCTGTTTCTCCTTCAGCTTCTCCTTCAGCTTCTCCAGATTCTGCTTCTTCTGCTTCTCCTGCTTCCGCTTTTGCTTCAGGTTTTGCTTCTGCTTCTTCGGATTCTTATGCTTCTGCTTCTCCTGCTTCTGCTTCTTCTGCTTCCCCTCCTCTTTCTGCTTCTCCTTCTGCTTCTGCTTCTTGTCCTTCTCCTGTTTCTTCTTCTTCTCCTGCTTCTGCTTCTTCTGCTTTTCCTGCTTCTCCTTCTGCTTTTCCTTCTCGTTCTGCTTCTGCTCCTTCTCCTTCTTCTGTTTCTTCTTCTTCTGCTTCTACCGCTTCTGCTTCTTCTGCTTCTCCTTCTCCTCGTTCTGCTTCTCTTCGTCGGTTTTTCTTTCTACTTCTGCTTGTGCTTCTTCTGATTCTGCTTCTTCTACTTCTTCTCTCCTTCTGCTTCTGCTTCTTCTGCTTCTCCTTCTGCATCTCCTTCTGCTTGTGCTTTTCGTCTGCTTCTTCTTCTGCTTCTGCTTCTCCTTCTTCTGCTTCTCCGTCTGTTTCTGCTTCTTCTGTTTTTCCTGCTTCTCCTTCTGCTTCTCATTCTTCTCCTTCTGTTTCTCCTTGTCGTTATTCTGCTATTCCTTCTGCTTCTCTATCTGCTTCTACATCTTCAGCTTCTTCTGCTACTGCTTCTGCTTCTGCTTCTTCTGTTTCTTCTGCTTCTCTTTCTGCTTCTCCTTCTGTTTCTGCTTCTCTTTCTGCTTCTGCTTCTTATCCTTCTTCTATTTCTTTTGATTCTGCTTCTCCTGCTTCTGCTTCTCCTGCTTCTCCTTCTGTTTCTCTTTATGCTTCTCCTTCTTCTGCTTCTCCTTCTGCTTCTCCTTCTGCTGCTCTTCCTGCTTCTCCTGCTGCTTTTCCTTCTCCTGCTCCTTCTTCTGCTTCTCTTTCTGCTTCTCCTTCTGTTTCTCCTACTCCTTCTCCTTCTCGTTCTTCTGCTTTTCCTTCTGCTTCTGCATCTTCTGCTTCTTCTGCTACTGCCTCTGCTTCTTCTGTTTCTTCTGCTTCCCCTTCTGCATCTCCATCTGCTAAAACTTCTCTTTCTGCTTCAGCTTCTCCTTCTGCTTCATAAAAATATCTGCTTCTTCTGCTTCTCC
>NW_012306213.1:0-2751 GCF_000151885.1 Dipodomys ordii
CGGGCCACAGCGGGGCACACAGAGGTACACAGCTTGGGACACATCGAGGACACAGCGGGACACAGCAGGACACAGCGGGGACACAGCAGGGACACAGCAGGGACACAGCAGGGACACAGCGGGGGACACAGCGGGACACAACAGGGAACACATCGAGGACACAGCGGGACCCAGCAGGACACAGCGTCGATACAGAGGAGACACAACGGGACACAGCGGGGTATACAGCTGAGGACACAACGGGACACAGCGGTGGACACAGCGAGGACACAGCGGGACACAGCAGGGACACTGCGGGAACATAGCGGGACACAGCGGGTACAGAGCGGGACACAGCGGGGTCACAGAGCGGTACACAGCGGGACACATCAGGAAATAAAGCGAGGTCACAGCGGGGGATAAAGCGGGACAACACGGAACACAGTGTGACACAGCGGGACACAGCGGGACACAGCGGAACACAGCGGGGGACACAGCGGGGAACAGCAGAGGACAGAGAGGGGACACAGCGGGACACAATGGGTACACAGCTGGACACAGCGGGGTACACAGAGGGACACAGCGGGCACACAGCGGGGACACAGCGGGACACAACGGGACACAGCGGGGACACAGTGTGACACAGCGGGACAAAGCAGCAGACACAGCGGGACACAGCAGGCACACAGCGTGGACACAGCGTGACATATCGGGACACAGCGGGGACAGAGCGGGACACAGCCGGACACAGCGGGACACAGCAGGGTACACAGCAAGGGACACAGCGGGACACAGTTGGAGACCCAGTGAGGACACAGCGGGACACAGCAGTGGACACAACGAGGACACAGCGGGGGACACAGCGGGGGACACAGCGGGACAAAGAGGGAAACACAGCGAGGACACAGCGGGACACAGCGTCGATACAGCGGTGACACAGCGTTACACAGCGTGGTACACAGCTTTGGACACAACGGGACACAGTGGGGGCACAGCCGGACACAGCGGGACACAGTGGGACACAGCAGGGACAAAGCGTGAGACACAGCGGGGGACAGAGAGGGAGAAAGCAGGGGACACAGCGAGGACACAGCGGGACACAGCGGTGACACAACGGGGACTCAGCGGGGGACACAGCGGGACACAGCGGGGGACACAGTGGGACACAGCGGGGGACACTGCGGGACACAGTGTGGGACAGAGCGTGGGACACAGTGAGACACAGCGGGTACAAAGCTGGACACAGCGGAGTAAACAGAGGGACACAGCAGGGACACAGCGGGGAAACAGCGAGGACACAGCGGCACACAGTGGGGGACACATCAAGGACAGAGCGGGACACAGCGGGGGACAAAGCGGGACATAGCGGGGGACACAGCGGGGACACAGCGGGACACAGCATGGGACACAGGAAGGACACAGAGGTACACAGCGGGGGACAGAGCGAGGACACATTGGGACACAGCGGGACTCAGCGGGGGACACAGCAGTACACAGCGGGACACAGCGGGACACAGAGGGGTACACAGCGGGACACAGCAGCGCGGACACAGCGGGACACAGCGGGACACAGCATCAATACAGCGGGGACAGAGAGGGTCACAGCAGGGACACAGCGGGACACAGTGGGACACAGCGTGGGACCCAGCAAGGACACAGTGGGACACAGCGGGGGACACAGCGAGGACACAGCGGGGGACACAGCAGGTGACACAGCAGGACACAGCGGGGAACACAGCGAGGACACAGCGGGACACAGCGGGACACAGCGTCGATACAGAGGGGACTCAGCAAAGGACACAGCGGGGGAAACAGCGGGGGACAAAGTGGGACACCACGGGACACAGTGTGACACAGCAGGACACAGCGGGGACACTGCGGGGACACAGCAGGACAAAGCGGGGGACATAGCAGGACACAGCTGGGAACACAGCGGGTCACAGCGGGACACAGCGGGAACACAGCTGGACACAGCGGGGTACACAGTGGGACACAGGGTGCACACAGTGGGGACACAGCGGGGGACACAGCGGGACACAGCGGGTCAGTGGGGGACACAGCGGGGGACACTGCGGGGGACAGCAGAGGACAGAGAGGGGACACAGCGGCGACACAGAGGGGACGCAGCTGGGACACAGCGTGAGACAAAATGGGACACCACGGGACACAGTGTTACACAGTGGGACACAGCGGGGACACTGCGGGACACAGCAAGATAAAGCAGGGGACACAGCGGGACACAGCGGGACACAGCGGGGGACAGCGGGGGACACAGCGGGACACAGTGGGCTACACAGTGAGGACACAGCGGGACACAACAGGGGACACAGCAAGGACACAGCGGGGGACACAGCGGGGGACACAGCGAGACACAGTGGGGAACACAGCGAGGACACAGCGGGACACAACGGGACACAGCGTCGATACAGCGGGGAGCCAGCGTTACATAGCGTGGTACACACTGTGGACACAACGGGACACAGTGGGGGCACAGCGGGACACAGCGGGACACAGTGGGACACAGCGGGGAGACAGCAGGGACACAGTGGGGGACACAGCGGGACACAGCGGGTTACAGCGGGGAACACAGCGGGACACAGCAGGGGACACAGCGAGGACACAGCGGGTCACAGCGGGACACAGCGTAGGACAAAGCAGGAGACAGCGAGGGACCAAGAGAGGACCCAGCTGGACACAGCGGGGTACACAGCGGGACACAGCGGGGGACACAGAAGGGTACACAGCGGGACAAAGCGAGAAACACAGCGAGGT
>NW_012306214.1:0-1261 GCF_000151885.1 Dipodomys ordii
ATCATCCTGTGTCCCCCGCTTTGTCCCGTTGTGTTTCCCGCTGTGTCCCGCTATGTCCTGCTATGTACCCCCTGTGTCCCGCTGTGTCCCTGCTTTGTCCCCCGCTTTGTCCCCGCTGTGTCCTGCTGTGTCCCGCTGTGTCCCCCGCTGTGTCCCGCTGTGTCCCCTGCTGTGTCCCCCGCTGTGTCCCGCTGTGTCCCGTTGTGTCCTTGCTGTTTTCCCGCTGTGTCCTGCTGTGTCCCTCTGTGTTCCCGCTGTCCCCCGTTGTGTCCCCTGCTGTGTCCCCCGCTGTGTCCTGCTGTGTCTCCGCTGGGTCCCACTGTATCCCGCTGTGTCCCTGGTGTGTCCTCACTGTGTAACAGCTAAGTCCCTCTGTGTCCCCGCAGTGTCCCACTGTGTCCCCCGCAGTTTCCCCGCTATGTCCCCGCTGTGTCCCGCTGTGTCCCTGGTGTGTCCTCACTGTGTAACCGCTAAGCCCCTCTGTGTCCCCGCAGTGTCCCACTGTGTCCCCCGCTGTTTCCCCGCTGTGTCCCCGCTGTGTCCTCCTGTGTCCCGCTGTGTCCTCGCTGTGTCCTTTTGTATCCCGCTGTGTCCCCCGCTGTGTTCCCCGCTGTGTCCCACTGTGTCCTCGCTGTGTCCCCGCTGTGTCCCACTGTGTCCCCTGCTCTGTCCCCCGCTGTGTCCCGCTGTGTCCCGTTGTGTCCTTGCTGTGTCCCCGCTGTGTCCTGCTGTGTCCCTCTGTGTCCCCGCTGTCCCCCGCTGTGTCCCCTGCTGTGTCCCCCGCTGTGTCCCGCTGTGTCCCCGTTGTGTCCCCGCTGTGTCCCGCTGTGTCCCTCTGTGTCCCCGCTGTGTCCTCGCTGTGTCCCCCGCTGTTTCCCCGCTGTGTCCCCTCTGTGTCCTCCTGTGTCCTGCTGTGTCCTTGCTGTGTCCTTCTGTATCCTACTGTGTCTCCCGCTGTGTCCCCCAATATTTCCCCGCTGTGACTTGCTCTGTCCATGCTGTGTCCCCCGCTGTGTCCCGCTGTGTCCCGCTGTGTCCCCCGCTGTGTTCCTCGCTGTGTCCCACTGTGTCCTCACTGTGTCCTCGCCTTGTCCCGCTGTGTCGCGCTGTGTCCCGCTGTGTTCTGCTGTATCCGCCTCTGTGTCCCCCGCTGTGTCCCGCTGTGTCCCCGCTGGGTCCCCGCTGGGTCCCGCTGTGTCTCGCTGTGTCCCCGCTGAGTACACACCGCTGTGTCCTGCTGTGTCTCCTCTGTGTCCCGCTG
>NW_012306215.1:0-1489 GCF_000151885.1 Dipodomys ordii
CTTGTGTCCCCGCTGTTCCCCGCTGTGTCCCCGCTGTGTCCCTCTGTGTCCCCGCTGTCCCCCGCTGTGTCCCGTTGTGTCCCTGCTGTCCCCAGGGGTGTCCTCCCTGTCCCCCGCTGTATCCCCCTCTGTGTCCCGCTGTGTCCGGCTGTGTCCCCGCTTTGTCCCCTGCTTTGTCCCCTCTGTGTCCCAATGTTTCCTCGCTGTGTCCCCCGCTGTGTCCTGCTGTGTCCCCCACTGTGTCCCCCACTGTGTCCCGCTGTGTCCCCCGCTGTGTCCCGCTGTGTCCCGCTGTGTCCCCGCTGTCTGCGAGTTTGTCACCGCTGTCCCGGGATGTAGTCCACGCTGTGTCCCGCTGTGTCCTCGCTGTGTCTAACTGTGTCCCTGCTGTGTCTCTGCTGTGTCCCGCTGTGTCCCTGGTGTGTCCTCACTGTGTAACCGCTAAGTCCCTCTGTGTCCCCGCTGTGTCCCACTGTGTCCCCCGCTGTTTCCCTGATGTGTACCCGCTGTGTCCTCCTGTGTCCCGCTGTGTCCTCGCTGTGACCTTCTGTATCCCGCTGTGTCCCCCGCTGTGTCCCCCACTATTTCCCCGCTGTGACTTGCTTTGTCCATGCTGTGTCCCCCGCTGTGTCCCGCTGTGTCCCGCGGTGTCCCCCGCTGTGTTCCCCACTGTGTCCCACTGTGTCCTCGCTGTGTCCCCGCTGTTTCCCGCTGTGTCGCGCTCTGTCCCCTGTGTTCTGCTGTGTCCGCCTCTGTGTCCCCCGCTGTGTCCGCTGTGTCCCCGCTGGGTCCCGCTGTGTCTCGCTGAGTCCCCGCGGTGTCCCGCTGTGTCTCTGGTGTGTCCTCGCTGTGTTACTGCTATGTCCCTCTGTGTCTCCGCTGTGTTCTTCTGTGTCCCGCAGTGTCCCCATATGTCCCCGCTGTGTCCTGGCTGTGTCCCCCGCTGTGTCCCACTGTGTCCCCACTGTGTCCCCGCTGTGTCCTCCTGTGTCCCGCTGTGTTCTTGCTGTGACCCCCGCTGTGTCCCGGTGTGTCCCCCGCTGTGTCCTGCTGTTTCCCGCTGTGTCCCCGCTGTGTCCTCCTGTGTCCCGCTGTGTCCTCGCTGTTTCCTTCTGTATCCCGCTGTGTCCTCCGCTGTGTCCCCCACTATTTCCCCGCTGTGTTCCGCTGTGTACCCCGCTGTGTTCACCGCTGTATCCCACTGTGTCCCGATAAGTACCGCTGTGTCCGCTACAGTGTCCCCCGCTGTGTCCCTTTGTGTACCCCACTGTGTCCAGCTGTGTCACCCGTTGTGTCCCCCGCTCTGTCCCCCGCTGTGTGCCCACTGTGTACCGCTGTACCCCGCTGTGTCCCCGGCTGTGTCCCCCGCTGTGTCCCGCTCTTTCCCGCTGTGTCCCGCTGTGTCCTTGCTGTGTCCCCATTTGTGTCTCGCTGTGTCCTCTCTGTGTCCCCAAGACTGTGTCCCGTTGTGTCCCCATGTGTCACGCTG
>NW_012306216.1:0-2750 GCF_000151885.1 Dipodomys ordii
GGGACACAGCATCGATACAGCAGAGACACAGCGGGACACAGCGGGGTACACAGCTGTTGACACAACGGGACACAGTGGGGGACACAGCGGGACACAGCGGGACACAGCGGGGCACAGCAGGGACAAAACGGGAGACACAGTGGGGAACAGAGCAGGACACAGCGGGGGACACAGAGAGGACACAGTGGGGACACAGCGAGACTCAGCCGGGGACACAGCGGGGGACAAAGCGGGACACCACGGGACACAGTGGGACACAGCGGGACACAACGTGGTCACTGCGGGGCACAGTGGGGGACAAAGCGGGACACAGCGGGACACAGGGGGGACGCAGCGGGACACAGCGGGACACGGCAGGGGACACAGTGGGACACAGAGGGGAACATAGCGAGGACACAGTGGGACACAGCGCGGGACACAGCGAGGACACAGTGGGGGACACAGTGGGGGAAACAGCTGGACACAGCAGGGAACACAGCGAGGACACAGCGGGACACAGCGGGGGACACAGGGAGGACACAGCGGGACACAGCGGGGGACACAGAGAGGACACAGTGGGACACAGCGGCGACACAGAGGGTACTCAGCGGGGGACAGATTGTGGGACAAAGTGGGACACCATGGGACACAGTGTTACACAGCGGGACACAGCGGCGACACTGCGGGACACAGCAGGACAAAGCGGGGGACACAGTGGGCCACAGCGGGCCACAGCGGTGCACACAGCGGGGGACAGTGGAGACAGAGAATGGCCACAGCGAGACACAGCAGTGACACAGCTGGACACAGCGGGGTACACAGCGGGACACAGCAGGCACACAGCGGGGACACAGCGGGACACAGCGGGACACATCAGGGACACAATGGGACACAGTGGGACAAAGCGGGAGACACAGTGGGACACAGCAGGCACACAGCGGGGACACAGAGGGACACAGCGGGGACAGAGCGGGACACAGCCGGACACAGCGCGACACAGCGGGGGACACAGCGGGACACAGTGGTGGACCCAGTGAGGACACAGAGGGACACAGCAAGGGACACAGCGAGGACACAGCGGGGGACACAGCGGGACCCATCGGAGAACAGATCGAGGACACAGCGGGACACAGCAGGACACAGAGTCTATACAGCGAGGACACAGCGTTACAAGGCGTGGTACATAGCTGTGGACACAACGGGACACAGTGGGGGCACAGCTGGACTCAGCGGGACACAGTGGGACACAGCAGGGACAAAGCGTGAGACACAGCGGGGGACAGAGAGAGAGACAACAGGGGACACAGCGAGGAAACAGCGGGACACAGCGGTGAACCAGCGGGGACTCAGCGGGGGACACAGCGGGGGACACAGCAAGGACAGAGCGGGACACAGTGGGGGACACAGCAGGACATAGCGGGGGACACAGCGGGGGACACAGCGGGACACAGCGGGACACAGCGGGGACACCACGGGACACAGTGTGAAACAGTGGGACACAGCGGGACACTGCGGGGACACAGCAGGACAAACAGGGGACACAGCGGGACACTGCGGGACAAAGCGGGGGACACAGCGGGACACAGCGGAGACAGAGACCGGCCACAGCGGGACACAGCGGTGACACAGCTGGACACAGCGGGGTACACAGCGGGACACAGCGGGCACACAGAGGGGACACAGCAGGACACAGCGGGACACAGCGGGGACAGAGCGGGACACAGTCGGACACAGCGGGACACAGCGGGGGACACAGCGGGACCCAGCGGGGAACACAGCGAGGACACAGCGGGACACAGCGGGACACAGCGGGGACACTGCGGGGACACAGCAGGATAAAGCGGGGGACACAGCGGGACACAGCGGGACACAGTGGGGGACACAGCGGGGGACAGCGTAGACAGAGAAGGGTCACAGCGGGACAGAGCGGGACACAGTTGGACACAGCGGGGTACACAGCGGGACACAGCGGGCACACCGGGGACACAGCGGGACACAGTGTGGACACAGTGGGACACAGCAGGACAAAGCGGGGGACACAGCGGGACACAGCGGGGGACACAGAGAGGACACATTGGGACACAGCGGGGGACACAGTGAGGACACATCGGGACACAGCCGGGGAAAAAGTGGGACACAGCGGGGACACAGCAGTGGACACAGCGGGACACAGCGGGGGACACAGCCGGACACAGCAGGGGAAACAGTGGGGGACACAGCGGGACACAGTGGGACACAGCGCGGGACACATGGAGGACACAGCGGGACACAGCGGGGACACAGCGGGACTCAGCGGGGGACACAGCAGTATACAGAAGGACACAGTGGGGACACAGCAGGGACACAGCGGAAACACAGCTGGACAGAGCGGGGACACAGCTGGGGACACAACGGGACACATCTTGGGACACAGAGAGGACCCAGCGGAACACAGCGTGGGACACAGCGAGGACACAGCGGGACACAGCGGGACACAGCGGGGACACAGCAGTAGACACAGCGGGAACCAGTGGGGGACACAGCGGGACATAACGGGGCCTCACCAGGGGACACAGCGGGGGACAAACTGGGACACCACGGGACACAGTGGGACACAGCGGGACACAGCGGGGACACTGCAGGGACATAGTGGGACACAGCGGGGTACACAGCGGGACACAGCAGTGGACACAGCGAGGACACAGCGGGTCACAGCGGGACACAGCGTGGGACAAAGCAGGAGACAGCGGGGGACACAGCGAGGACACAGCTGGACACAGCAGGGTACACAT
>NW_012306217.1:0-2750 GCF_000151885.1 Dipodomys ordii
ATAAGCTTTAAGGAAGAAGGAATCCAGAGGGAGAAGCAGAAGAAGGAGAAGGAATCAGCAGAAAGAGAAGTAGAAGGAGAATCAGAAGGAGAATCAGAAGAAGGAGTAGCAGTAGCAGAAGATAGCAGCAGAAGGAGAAGCAGAAGCAGAATAAGATGCAGAACGAGAAGCAGGAGAAGCAGAAGAAGCAGAAGCAGAAGGAGAAGCTGAAGTAGGAGAAGAAGAAGGAGAAGGAAGTGCAGCGGAAGCAATAGGAGAAGCAGAATGAGAAGCAGAAGCAGAATGAGAAGCAGAAAGAGAAACAGTAGAAGCAGAAGAAGCAGGAAAAGCAGAAGCAGAAGAAAGAGAAGAAGAAGAAGAAGACGAAAAAGAAGAAGAGGAAGAAGAAAAGAAGCAGCAGCATAAGGAGAAGCATAAGGAGAAGCATAAGAAGAAGCGGTAGAAGCAGAAGCAGGAGAAGCAGAAGCAGAAAGAGAAGCAGAAACAGAAGGAGAAAAAGAAGGAGAAGCAGGAGAATCAGAAGAAGCAGAAGTAGAAGCAGAAAGAGGAGAAGAAGGAGAAGCAGAAGTAGAATCAGAAGAAACAGAAGAAGAAGAAGAAGAAGAAGAAACAGAAGCAAAAGAAACAGAAGAAGGAGAAGAGCAGAAGCAGAAGAAGAAGCGAAGGAGAAGCAGAAAGAGAAGCAGGAGAAGCAGAAGAAGCAGGAGAAGCAGAAGCAGAAGAAACAGGAGAAGCCGAAGAAGCAGAAGCAGAAGCAGAAGCAGTAGGAGAAGTAGAAGCAGAAGGAGAAGCAGAAGGGGGAGAAGGAGAAGCAGAAAAAGAAGCAGAACTAGAAGCAGGAGAAGCAGAAGCAGAAGAAACAGAAGAAGGAGAAGAAGCAGAAACAGAAGGAGAAGCAGAAACAGAAGAAGAAGCAGAAACAGAAGAATGGGAAGCAGAAGAAGCAGAAGCAGGAGAAGCAGAAGCATAAGAATCCGAAGAAGCAGAAGCAGAACCTGAAGCAGAAGGAGAAGCAGGAGAAGCAGAAGAACCAGAATCTGGAGAAGCAGAATGAGAAGCAGAATAATAAAGAGAAGCAGAGGCGGAGGAAAAGCAGAAAGAGAAGCAGGAGAAGCAGAAGAAGCAGGAGAAGCAGAAGCAGAAGAAACAGGAGAAGCCAAAGAAGCAGAATCTGAAGCAGAAGGAGAAAAAGAAGAAGCACAATCTGAAGCAGAAGCAGAAGAAACAGAAATAGTAGAATAAGTAGAAGCAGAAGCAGCAGGAGAAGCAGAAGAAGAAGACGGAGAAGGCGAAAGAGAAGGATTAGGAGTAGGAGAAGCAAAAGGATAAGCCGAAGCAGAAAGAGACGCAGAAGGGAAGCAGCACGAGAAGTAGGAGAAGCAGGAGAAGCAGAAGCAAGAGAAGCAGAAGAAACAGAAGACGCAGAAGCAGAATGAGCAGCAGAAGGAGAAATTGAAGCAGAAGCAGAAGGAGAAGCAGAACAGAAGGAGAAGCAGAAGAAGGAGAAGGAGAAGAAGAAAGAGAAGCAGAAAGAGAAACAGAACGAGAAGCAGGAGAAGCAGAATTTGGAGAAGCAGAAGCAGAAGAAACAGAAGGAGAAGAAGCAGAAGCAGAAGGAGAAGCAGAAACAGAAGGAAAAGCAGAAAGAGAAGCAGGAGAAGCAGAAGAAGCAGCAGCAGGAGAAGCAGATGTAGAAGAAGCCGAAGAAGCAGAAGCAGAATCTGAAGCAGAAGGAGAAGCAGGAGAATCAGAAGAAGCAGAATCTGGAGAAGCAGAAGGAGAAGCAGAAGCAGAAAGAGAAGCAAAAGCAGAAGGAGAAGCAGAAGGATAAGCAGAAGAAACAGAAGAAGCAGAGGCAGTAGATGAAGAAGCAGAAGATGCAGAAGCAGAAGGAGAAGCAGAAGGAAAAGCAGTATAACGAGAAGGAGAAGGAGAATCAGAAGGAGAAGCAGAAAGAGAAGCAGAAGAAGGAGCAGGAGAAAGTAAACAGCAGGAGAAGCAGAAAGAGAAGCAGAAGGAGAAGCAGGAGATGCAGGAACAGGAGAAGCAGAAGCAGAAGAAACAGAAGAAGGACAAGAAGCACAAGCAGAAGGAGAAGCAGAAACAGAAGGAGAAGCAGAAAGAGAAGGAGGGTAAGCAGAAGAAGCAGAAGCAGGAGAAGCAGAAGCATAAGAATCTGAAGAAGCAGAAGCAGAACCTGAAGAAGAAGAAGCAGGAGAAGCAGCAGGAGAATCTAAAACGTGGCAGGCAGAAGGAGAAGTAGAAGTAGGAGAAGGAGAAGGAAGAGCCGCAGAAGCAATAGGAGAAGCAGAAGGAGAAGCAGAAGCAGAATGATAAGCAGAAAGAGAAGCAGAAGAAGCAGGAAAAGAAGAAGCAGAAGAAAGAGAAGAAGAAGAAGAAGAAGAAGAAGAAGAAGAAGAAGAAGAAGAAGAAGAAGAAGAAGAAGAAGAAGAAGAAGAAGAAGAAGAAGAAGAAGAAGAAGGAGAAGGAGAAGGAGAAGCATAAGGAGAAGAAGTAGAAGCAGAAGTAGGAGAAGCAGAAGCAGTAGAAAAAGAATAAGCATAAGTAGAAGAATCAGAGGGAGAAGCAGAAGAAGGAGAAGGAACAGCAGAAAGAGAAGTAGAAGGAGAATCAGAAGGAGAATCAGAAGAAGGAGTAGCAGAAGCAGAAGAAGCAGCAGAAGGAGAAGCAGAAGCAGAAAAAGATGCAGAACGAGAAGCAGGAGAAGCAGAAGAAGCAGAAGCAGAAGG
>NW_012306218.1:0-2750 GCF_000151885.1 Dipodomys ordii
TGATTCTCCTTTTGCTTCTTCTTCGTCTGCTTTACCTGCGTCTCTTTCTGCTTCTCCTTCTGTTTCTCGTTCTGTTTCTCTTTCTCCTTCTTGATCTTCTGCTTTTCCTTCTGCTTCTGCTACAACTGCTTCTGCTTCTACTTCTTCTGTTTCTTCTGCTTCTCCTTCTGCTTTTGATTCTCTTTCTGCTTCTGCATCTCGTTCTGCTTCTTATTCTGCTTCTTCAGATTCTGCTTCTTCTGCTTCTCCTGCTTCTCCTTCTGCTTCAGGTTCTCCTTCTGCTTCTTCACATTCTTATGCTTCTGCTTCTCCTGCTTCTGCTTCTTCTGCTTTCCCTCCTTCTCTTCCTGCTTCTCCTTCTCTTTCTGCTTCTCCTTCTGCTTTTGCTTCTTGTCCTTCTTGTGTTTCTTCTGCTTCTGCTTCTCAAGTTTCTGCATCTCCTGCTTCTCCTTCTGCTGCTCTTTCTGCTTCTCCTGCTGCTTTTCCTTCTCCTGCTCCTTCTTCTGCTTCTCTTTCTGCTTCTCCTTCTGTTTCTCCTACTCCTTCTCTTTCTCGTTCTTCTGCTTTTCCTTCTGCTTCTCCTTCTGCTTCTGCATCTTCTGCTTCTTCTGCTACTGCCTCTGCTTCTTCTGTTTCTTCTGCTTCCCCTTCTGATTCTCCTTCTACTTTTGCTTCTCCTTCTGCTTCTGCTTCTCCTTCTGCTTCTCCAGATTCTGCTTCTTCTGCTTCTCCTGCTTCTCCTTCTGCTTCAGGTTCTGCTTCTGCTTCTTCTGCTTCTGCTTCTCCTGCTGCTGCTTCTTCTGCTTCTCTTTCTGCATTTCCTTCTATTTTTGCTTCTCCTTCTGCTTCTTCTCCTTCCTATGTTTCTTCTGCTTCTGCTTCTCCTGCTTCTGCTTCTCCTGCTTCTCGTTGTGCTTCCCTTTCTGTTTCTCCTTCTCCTTCTTCTGCTTCTCCTTCTGCTTCTGCTTCAATTTCTCCTTCGGCTTCTCATTCTGCTTCTGCGTCTTCTGTTTCTTCTGCTTCTCCTGCTTCTGCTTCTCCTGCTTCTCCTACTTCTCGTGCTGCTTCTCTTTCTGCATCTCTTTCTGCTTCTCCTTCTCCTTCTTCTGCTTCTCCTTCTGCTTCTGCTTCTCCTTCTGCTTCTGCTTCGGCTTCAATTTCTCCTTTTGCTTCTCATTCTGCTTCTGCGTCTTCTGTTTCTTCTGCTTCTCCTGCTTCTGCTTCTCCTGCTTCTCCTACTTCTCGTGCTGCTTCTCCTTCTGCGTCTCTTTCTGCTTCTGCTTATCCTTTTGCTTCTCCTACTCCTAAACCTTCTCTTTCGCCTTCTCCTTCTCCTTCTTCTGCTTCTCCTGATTCTCCTTCTGCATCTTCTTCTGCTTCTGCTTCTCCTTCTGCTGCTTCTTCTGCTTCTGCTTCTCCTTCTTCTGCTTCTCCTTCTGCTTCTCCTTCTGCTGCTCCTTCTGCTTCTCGTTCTGCTTCTGATTCTCCTTCTGCTCTTCCTACTCCTAATCCTTCTCTTTCTCCTTCTCCTTCTTCTTCTTCTGCTTCTCGTTCTGCTTCTGCTACTGCTTCTTCTGCTTGTTCTGTTTCTTCTGCTTCAGGTCCTGCTTCTGCTTTTTCAGCTTCTTCTGTTTCTTCTGCTTCTGCTTCTCCTGCTACTGCTTCTTCTGCTTCTCTTTCAGCTTCTCCTTCTGCTTCTGCTTCTCTTTCTGCTCCTTCTCCTTCTTCTGTTTCTTCTTCTTCTTCTGCTTCTCCCGCTTCTGCTTCTTCTGCTTCTCCTTCCCTTCCTCTGCTTCTGCTTCTCCTTCTTCTTCTTCTGCTTCTCTTTCTGCTTCTGCTTCTTCTGATTCTCCAACTAATCCTTCTTCTTCTCCTTCTGTTTCTGCTTCTCTTTCTGCATCTCCATCTCCTTCTGCTTCACCTTCTGCTGCTCCTTCTCCTTCTTCTGTTTCTCCCTCTGCTTCTGCTTCTCCTTCTTATGCTTCTTGTTCTTCTGCTTCTGCTTCTCCTGCTTCTGCTTCTTATGCTTCTACTGCTTCTTCTTCTGCTTCTGCTTCTTCTGCTACTTCTGCTTGTACTTCTCTTTCTGCTTCTGCTTCTCCTGCTTGTTTTTCTGCTTCTTCTGCTGCTTCTCCTTCTGCTGCTTCTTCTACTTCTCCTTCTGCTTCTCTTCTTGCTTCTCTTTCTGCTTCTGCTTCTTCTGTTTCTCCTGCCTGAATTTCTGGTTCTACTTCTTCTGCTGCTTCTCCTTCTGCTTCTGCATCTACTTCTGCTTCTGTTTCTGCTTCTTCTGCTTCTTCTCTTTCGGCTTCTCCTGCTTCTGCATCTTGTGCTTCTCCTGCTTCTCTTTCTGCTTCTCATTCCGCTTCTGCTTCTCCTTCTGCTTCTGCTTCTCCTCCTTCTCCTTCTCCTACTTCTGCTTCTCCTTCATCTTCTGCTTCTTCTGCTTCTCCTGCTTCTCGTTCTGCATCTCCTTCTGCTTGTGCTTGTCCTTATGCTCTTTCTTCTGCTTCTTCTTCTCCTTCTGCTTCTGCCTCTGTTTCTCCTTCTCCTTCTCGTTCTCCTGCTTTTCCTTCTGCTTCTCCTTCTGCTTTTGCTGTAACTGCTACTTCTTCTGCTTCTTCTGTTTCTTCTGCTTCTCCTTCTGCTTTTGATTCTCTTTCTGCTTCAGCTTCTCCTTCAGCTTGTCATTCTGCTTCTCCAGATTCTGCTTCTTCTGCTTCTCCTGCTTCTCCTCTGCTTCAGGTTTG
>NW_012306219.1:0-2750 GCF_000151885.1 Dipodomys ordii
TATAAATTTTCATTATCATCCCCTCCCTCTTTCCCACAATCAATCCGTCCACTTGTTTATGAATCGTGCCGACGTTTTTTAAGCACCGTTCGATCCCACAGCCAAGCCCACCCTGCAAAAAAAACAACACGGATTATCCACTGATGGTTTAGTCATTGTAGGAAATTCAACCGGTTCATCGTGAGAAGTTGAATCAGGGCGGACCAAACGAATGCATCCTCTCCACCATTCTCTCCCTCCCCCCTCCCCCTGCCCCCCACCCGCCTTCGGGCTTCCCTGGAGTCCTGCTCCTAATTATCTCTTTAATATCTCTTTATCTTCCAGCCCCTGCTTCCTGACCGGATGGTGATATCTGAAGCACTCAGCGGCAACCAGACAGCCAGAGGGGAACGCGAGCCATCCATGCAGGTGGCGTAACCGTCCATCCTCACCCCCCCCGCAGGTGATTACTCGACCACGACCACGACCTCCGACCCCCCCCCGCACCAAAATCCACAACCCTTCCCCGGAACAAAATAAAACAAATTTGCTTGAATCTCACGCTGCCTTTTGTTTGTAATTGACGCAGTAGGCGAAGGGGAGGGATCTCATTTCTGGTGCCTGACGGGGGGGAGAGGGCGGGGGAATTGGAGAGGAGAGAAGAGGGGGCAGAGGGCATCTCCGTGTATCTGTGTGTGTGTGCGTACATCTTTGAGGAAACTCAAAGGTCGGACGCGACAGAGCATGTATGTAGTCCAGCCGGACCAATTCACCACGTCTCTGTCTCTTGTCTCTCTGTTTCTGTTTCTCTATTTCTCTCTCTGTGTCTCTCTTTGTCTCTGTCTGTCTGTCTGTCTGTCTGTCTCTCTCTCTCTTTCTCTCTCTCTCTCTCTCGTTTGAATTCTCTCTGCCGCCCGCCCGCCCGCCCGCACTCCCTCCCTCCTTTTCCTCTCGTCTTGCCAGTCAATCCTGGGGCTTGAGCTACTGTACTGGCGCTCCAACACACAACGGTCCCACTCCGAGCCTGCCTGCCTGCCTGCCTGCCTATGCATGGGCCCCATACTCCAACGAGGCACATCATCATCCCCACCCCACCCCTTCTCTGAAAAGAAGGCAGTCTCTCTCGGGGCCAGCCAGCCTGGGCCGGTTTTCTCAGTCAGTCAGTGCGTGGTTTGTTTGTTCTTTTTTTTCCCCCATGCATTTCATGAGAGAAAACTGCAATTCACAAAACCACCACTATATGGCGCGCGTTCGCCATCGACAAGGTGGATGGGGCGGCGGGAGGGGCAAAACACGGGTCGGGTCAGTCACTCACTCAGTCAGTCAGTCCTCACCTACCCGGCAGTGGGGAGTGAGAGTTCTGACATACACATACATATAGGTTGTTATGATTCATTATTATCATCATTTGCTTTTCCTCTGTCGTAGCCATGACGACGGGGAGGGGGGAGCGCGGGGTTTCGACCGCCAGCCGACGTGTTGCGGAGGGGGAGGGGGAGGGGGAGGAGTCGCTTGTTCCCTGGATAGATCCGTCTCCCCTCCTCTCCACCATTCTCTCCCTCTCCCCCACCCACCCGCCTTCGGGCTTCCCCGGAGTCCTGCTCCTAATTATCTCTTTAATATCTCTTTATCTTCCAGCCCCTGCTTCCTGACCGGATGGTGATATCTGAAGTTCTCATTGGCAAGCAGACAGCCAGAGGGGAACGCGAGCCATCCATGCAGGTGGCGTAACCGTCCATCCTCACCCCCCCCCCGCAGGCGATTACTCGACCACGACCACGACCTCCGACCCCCCCCCCCGCACCAAAATCCACAACCCTACCCTCGGAACAAAATAAAACAAATTTGCTTGAATCTCACGCTGCCTTTTGTTTGTAATTGACGCAATAGGCGAAGGGGAGGGATCTCATTTCTGGTGCCTGACGGGGGGGGGGAGGGGGGAGGGGACGGGGGAATTGGAGAGGAGAGAAGAGGGGGCAGAGGGCATCTCAGTGTATCTGTGTGTGTGTGTGCGTGCATCTTTGAGGAAACTCAAAGATCGGACGCGACAGACCATGTATGTAGTCCAGCCGGACCAATTCACCACGTCTCTGTCTCTTGTCTCTCTGTTTCTGTTTCTCTATTTCTCTCTGTGTGTCTCTCTTTGTCTCTGTCTGTTTGTCTGTCTGTCTGTCTGTCTGTCTGTCTCTCTCTCTTTCTCCCTCGTTTGAATTCTCTCTCCCGCCCGCCGCCCGCCCCCCCGCCCGCACTCCCTCCCTCCTTTTCCTCTCGACTTGCCAGTCAATCCTGGGGCTTGAGCTACTGTCCTGGCGCTCCAACACACAACGGTCGCACTCCGAGCCTGCCTGCCTGCCTGCCTGCCTATGCATGGGCCCCATACTCCAACGAGGCACATCATCATCCCCACCCCACCCCTTCTCTGAAAAGAAGGCAGTCTCTCTCGGGGCCAGCCAGCCTGGGCCGGTTTTCTCAGTCAGTCAGTGCGTGGTTTGTTTGTTCTTTTTTTTCCCCCATGCATTTCATGAGAGAAAACTGCAATTCACAAAACCACCACTAGATGGCGCGCGTTCGCCGTCGACAAGGTGGATGGGGCGGCGGGAGGGGCAAAACACGTGTCGGGTCAGTCACTCACTCAGTCAGTCAGTCCTCACCTACCCGGCAGTGAGGAGTGAGAGTTCTGACATACACATACATATAGGTTGTTATGATTCATTATTATCATCATTTGCTTTTCCTCTGTCGTAGCCATGACGACGGGGAGGGGGGAGGGC
>NW_012306220.1:0-2750 GCF_000151885.1 Dipodomys ordii
TCCTCGCTTTGTTCCTGCGATGTCCCGCTGTGAGCCCTGCTGTGTTCCACTCTCTCCCGCTGTGTGCAACTCTGTGTCCCCCGCTGTGTCCCCCGCTGTGTTCCCCTGTATCCCGGTTTGTCCCGCTTTGTCCCCCGCTGTGTCCAACTGTTTCCCACTGTGCCCCTGCACTGTCCCTGCTGTGTCCCGCTGTGTACCCCGCTGTGTCCCACTGTGTCCCGCTGTGAGCCCCCTTTGTTCCCCTCTGTGTCCTACTGTGTCCCCTGATGTGTCCCCGCTGTGTCCCGCTGTGTCCCACACTGTGTCCCGCTGTGTCCCCCGCTGTGTCCAGCTCTGTACTGCTGTGTCCCCGCTGTCCGCCGGTGTGTCACCGCTGTCCACCGCTGTAACCACGCTGTGTCCCGCTGTGTCCCCGCTGTGTCCCGCTGTGTCCTCGCTGTGTCCCCGTTGTGTCCTGCTGTGTCCCTGCTGTGTCCCGCTGTGTCCCGCTGTGTCCCTGCTGTGTCCCGATGTGTACCGCTGTGTCTGCCTCTGTGTACCCCGCTGTGTCCTGCTGTGTCCCCCGCTGTGTCCTGCTGTGTCCTCGCTGTGGCCCCCGCTGTTTCCCACTGTTTCCCCAGCTGTGTCCCCGCTGTGTCCCCGGTGTGTCCCTCTGTGTCCCTGCTGTGTCCCTGCTGTGTACCCCAATGTGTCCCCGCTGTGTCCCACTCTGTCCCCACTGTGTCCCGCTTTGTCCCGCTGTGTCCCCCGCTGTGTCCCGCTGTGTCCCCCGCTGTGTCCGGTTGTGTTTCCCGCTGTGTCCCGCTGTGTCCTGCTGTGTACCCCCTTTGTCCCGCTGTGTACCGCTGTGTCCCCGCTGTGTCTCCCTGCTGTCCCCCGCTGTGTCCCTACTGTGTTCCGCTGTGTCCCCGCTGTGTCCCCGCTGTGTCTCCCTGCTGTCCCCCGCTGTGTCCCCTCTGTGTCCCGCTGTGTCCTCGCTGTGTCCCCGCTGTTTCCCGCTGTGTCCTGTTAAGTCCGGCTGTGTCCCCGCCGTAACCCTCTGTGTCCCCTGCTGTGTCCCCGCTGTGTCCAGCTGTGTCCCGTTTTGTCCCGCTGTGTCCTGCTGTGTCCCCTCTTTGTCCCCCGCTTTGTCCCGGCTGTGTCCCGCTGTGTCCCGCTGTGTCCCCCGCTGTGTCCCACTGTGTCCCGTGCTGTGTCCCCCGCTGTGTCCCGCTATGTCCCGTTGTGTCCTTGCTGTGTCCCCGCTTTGTCCCGCTGTGTGCTGCTCTCCCCCGGTGTGTCCCCCGCTGTGTCCCGCTGTGTCCTGCTGTGTCCCGAGGTGTACTGTTGTGTCTCCCTTCTGTCCCTAGCTGTGTCCTCACTGTGTTCCGCTGTGTCCCCGCTATGTCCCCGCTGTGTTTCCCTGCTGTCCCCCGCTGTGTCCCCTCTGTGTCCCGCTGTGTCCCGCTGTGTCCTCGCTGTGTCCCCACTGTTTCCCGCTGTGTCCTGCTGTGTCCGGCTGTGTCCCCGCTGTCTCCCGCTGTGTCCCCTGCTGTGTCCCCGCTGTGTCCAGCTGTGTCCCGTTTTGTCCCGCTGTGTCCCGCTGTGTCCCCACTTTGTCCCCTGCTTTGTCCCCGCTGTGTCCCGCTGTGTCCCGCTGTGTCCCCCGCTGTGTCCCACTGTGTCCCCTGCTGTGTCCCCCGCTGTGTCCAGCTGTGTCCCGTTGTGTCCTTGCTGTGTCCCCGCTTTGTCCTTCTGTGTCCCTCTGTGTCCCCGCTGTCCCCCGCCGTATCCCCTGCTGTGTCCCTCGCTGTGTCCTGCTGTGTCCCCGCTGTGTCTCGGCTGGGTCCCGCTGTGTCCCGCTGTGTCCCCGCTGTGTCCCCGCTGTGTCCCGCTGTGTCCCCGCTGTGTCCCGCTGTGTCCCCTGCTGTGTCCCCCGCTGTGTCCCGCTATGTCCCCGCTCTGTCCCCGCTGTGTCCCACTGGGTCCCGATGTGTCCCCGCTGTGTCCCCGCTGTGTCCCGCTGTGTCCCTGGTATGTCCTAACTGTGTAACCGCTAAGTCCCTCTGTGTCCCCGCAGTGTCCCACTGTGTCCCCTGCTGTTTCCCAGCTGTGTCCCGCTGTTTCCTCGCTGTGTCCCCAGCTGTGTCCCGCTGTGTCCCCCGCTGTGTCCCCCGTTTTGTCCCGCTGTGTCCCGCTGTGTCCCCGCTGTCCGCCGGTGTGTCACCGCTGTCCCCCGCTGTATCCCACGCTGTGTCCCGCTGTGTCCTAGCCGTGTCTCACTGTGTCCCTGCTGTGTCTCTGCTGTGTCCCGCTGTGTCCCTGGTGTGTCCTTGCTGTGTAACCGCTGAGTCCCTCTGTGTCCCCGCTGTGTCCCACTGTGTCCCCCGCTGTGTCCCCGCTGTGTCCCCGCTGTGTCCTCCTGTGTCCCGCTGTGTCCTCGCTGTGTCCTTCTGTATCCCGCTGTGTCCCCCGCTGTGTCCCCCACTATTTCCCCGCTGTGACCCGCTGTGTCCATGCTGTGTCCCCCGTTGTGTCTCGCTGTGTCCCGCTGTGTGTCCCGCTGTGTTCCCCGCTGTGTCCCGCTGTATCCCGCTGTGTGCCGCTGTGTCCCGCTGTGTGCCTGCTTGCCCCGGTGTGTCCCCCGCTGTGTCCCGCTGTGTCCTGCTGTGTCCCGATGTGTACTGCTGTGTCTGCCTCAGTGTACCCCGCTGTGTCCTGCTGTGTCCCCCGCTGTTTCCTGCTGTTTCCCCCGCTGTGTCCCCCGCTGT
>NW_012306221.1:0-2750 GCF_000151885.1 Dipodomys ordii
AGCGCTGACACAATGTTGATTATATTTTTTACAGTGGGATACAGCGCGACACAGCGTGGTACACTGCGGGACACAGCGGGACACAGCGGGACACAGCAGGACAAATTGGGACACAGCAGGACACAGCCGGGGACACAGCGGGGGACAGCGGGGACACTCCGTGGGACAGCGGGGAAACTGCGGGACACAGCGGGAGACAGCGGGGACACAGTGGGGGACACAGTGAGGACACAGCGGGACACGATGGGGACACAGCGGGACACAGTAGGACAGAGCGGAGGACACAGCGGGAAACAGGGGGAATACAGTGAGGACACAGGGAAACACAGAGGGACACAGCGGGGACACAGCAGGGGACACAGAGGGACACAGCGGGGACACAGCAGGGGACACAGCGGGATACAGCGGGGACACAGCACGGAACACAGAGAGGACCCAGCGGGACCAAGCAGGACACAGCATCGATACAACGGGGACACAACGAGACACAGCAGGGTACACAGCTGATGACACAAACGGGACACAGTGGGGGACACAGCGGGGAACAGCGGGGACAAAACGGGAGACACAGCGGGGAACAGAGCAGGACACAGCGGGGGACACAGAGAGGACACAGTGGGGACACAGCAAGACTCAGCGGGGGACACAGCGGGGGACAAAGCGGGACACCACGGGACACAGTAGGACACAGCGGGACACAGCGGGGACACTGCGGGGACACAGCGGGACACAGTGGGGGACAAAGTGGGACACAGCGGGACACAGCGGGGACACAGCAGGGGACACATAGAGGACACATTGGGGACACAGCGGGACACAGCGCGGACAGAGCGGGACACAGCAGGATACAGTGAGACACAGCAGGGGACATAGCGGGACACAGTGGGGGACACTAGGGGGACACAGCGGGACACAGCGGGGGACACAGCGAGGACACATTGGGACACAGTGGGGGACAGAGCGTGGGACACAGCGAGACACAGCGGGGACAAAGCTGGACAAAGCGTGGTACACGGAGGGCCCCAGCGGGACACAGCGGGATACAGCGAAGGACACAGTGGATCACAGCGTGGGACACAGCGAGCACACAGCGGGACACAGCAGGGGACACAGCAAGGACACAGCGGGACACAGGGGGGGGGACACAGCGGGACACAGCGGGACAGGGAAGGACAAAGAGGGGGACAAAGCAGAAGACAGGGGGGACACAGCGAGGACACAGCGGGACACAGCTGAAACACAGCAGGGACTCAGCGGGGGACATAGTGTGGGACAAAGCGGGACACCAAGGAACACAGCGGGACACAGCGGGAAACAGAGGTGACCCTGCTGGGAAACAGTGGGACACAGCGGGGGATACAACCGGACACAGCGGGACATAGCGGGGGACACAGCGAGACACAGTGGGGGACAGTGGATGGGACACAGCGAGACACAGCGGGGACAAAGCTGGACACAGGGGGTTACACAGAGGAACACAGCGGGGAAACAGCGTGACACAACAGGACACAGCGGGACACAGCAGGGGACACAGCGAGGACACAGCGGCACACAGCGGGGGACACAGCAGGACACAGCGGGACACATCGGGGGACAAAGCGGGGGACACAGCGGGGGACACAGCGGGACAAAGCGGGGGACACAGCATGGGACACAGCAGGACACAGAGGGACACAGCGGGGGATGCAGGGAGGACACAGTGGGATACAGCGGGGACACAGCGAGGACATATTGGGACACAGCGGGGACACAGCGGGACTTAGCTGGGGACACAGCAGTACACAGCAGGACACAGCGGGGGACACAGAGGGGTACACAGCGGGACACAGCAGGGAAGACAGCGAGGACACAGAGGAACACAGCGTGGGACACAGTCATGACACAGCGGTACACAGAGGGACACAGTGGGGACACAGCAGTAGACACAGCAGGACACAGTGGGGGATACAGTGGGACACAGCGGGGGAAACAGGGAGGACACAGCGGGACACAGCGGGACCCAGCGTCGGTACAGCGGGGACACAGCGGGACACAGCGGGGTACACAGCTGGGTACACAACGGGACACAGGGGGGGACACAGCGAGGACACAGCGGGACACAGCGCGGGACACAGTGAGGACACAGTGGGGGACACAGTGGGGGACACAACGGGACACAGCGGGGAAGGCAGCGGGGGACAAAGCGGGACACAGCGGGACACAGTGGGGGACTCTGTGGGGACACAGCGGGACACAGCCGGGGACACAGCGAGGACACATTGGGACACAGTGGGGGACAGAGCGTGGAACACAGTGAGACACAGTGGGGTCAAAGCTGGACACAGCGTGGTACACAGAGGGACACAACGCGGGACAAAGCGGGAGAAACCGGGGGACACAGCGAGGACACAGCAGGATACAGAGGCGAAACAGAGGGGACTCAGCGGGGGATACAGCGGGGGAAAAAGCGGGACACCATGGGACACAATGTGACACAGCGGGACACAGCGGGGAAACTGCGGGGACACAATGGGACAAAGCAGGGGACACAGCGGGACACAGCGGGGGACACAGCGGGGGACAGCGCAGACAGAGAGGGGACACAGCGGGACACAGTGGTTACAGAGCTGGACATAACGGAGTACATAGCGGGACACAGCGGGCACACAGCGGGGACACAGCGGGACACAGCAGGACACAGCAGGGACAGATCGGGGCACAGCAGAGGACACAGCGGGACACAACGGGGGACACAGCGAGGACACAGCGGG
>NW_012306222.1:0-2750 GCF_000151885.1 Dipodomys ordii
GCTCCTTCTCCCTCTGCTTCAGCATCTCATACTTATACTTTTTCTTCAGCTTCTGCTTCTCCTGCATCTACATCTTAAGCTTCTCATACTTCTCTATATACTTCTCCTACTGCTAGTCCTTATGCTCCTCCTTCTCCTTCTTCTACTTCTCCTTCTGCTTCTACTTCTACTTCTTAATCTTCTTCTTCTACTTATTCTGCTTCTCCTTCTTCTATTGCTTCTTCTTCATCATCTTCTCCTTCTTATTCTTCTTCTTCTTCTTCTTCTTCTTCTTCTTCATCTTCTTCTTCTTCTTCTTCTTCTTCTTCTTCTTCTTCTTCTTCTTCTTCTTCTTCTTCTTCTTCTTAATCATCTTCTGTATCTTCTGTTTCTGCTTCTCCTGCTTCTGCATTTGTGCTTCTCCTGCTTCTCTTTCTTCTTCCCATTCTTCTGCTTCTCCTTCTGCTTCTCCTATTGCTTCTGCTGCCCTTCCTTCTCCTTCTCCTACTTCTGCTTCTCCTTCTGCTTCTGCTTCTTCTGCTTCTCCTGCTTCTCTTTCTGCATCTTCTTCTGCTTCTGCTTCTCCTTCTGCTTCTTCTTCTGTTTCTGCTTCTCCTTCTCCTTCTTCTGCTTTTCCTTCTGCTTCTCCTTCTCCTGCTCGTTCTTCTGCTTTTCCTACTGCTTTTACTTCTGCTTTTGTTACAACGACTACTGCTTCTGCTTCTTTTGTTTCTTCTGCTTCTACTTCTGCTTTTGATTCTCTTTCTGCTTCTGCTTCTGCTTCTGCTTCTCATTCTGCTTCTCCAGATTCTGCTTCTTCTACTTCTCCTGCTTCAGGTTCTGCTTCTGCTTCTTCGGATTCTTATGCTTCTGCTTCTTCTGCTTCCCCTCCTTCTCTTTCTGCTTCTCCTTCTGTTTCTCCTTCTGTTTCTGCTTCTCTTTCTGCTTCTCCTTCTGCTACTTCTCCTTCTTCTGTTCCTTCTTCTGTTTCTTCTTCTTCTGCTTCTCCTGCTTCTCGTTCTGCTTCTCTTCGTCTGCTTCTCTTTCTGCTTCTGCTTCTCCTTCTGCTTCTCCAGATTCTGCTTCTTCTCCTTCTCCTGCTTCTCCTTCTGCTTCAGGTTCTGCTTCTGCTTCTTCGGCTTCTTCTGCTTCTGCTTCTCCTGCTGCTGCTTCTTCTGCTTCTCCTGCTTCTCCTTCTGCTTTTCCTTCTGTTTCTGCTTCTCCTTCTTCTTCTGCTTCTTGTCCTTCTCCTGTTTCTTCTGCTTATGCTTCTCCTGTTTCTGCATCTCCTGCTTCTCCTTCTGTTGCTCTTTATGCTTCTCCTGCTGCTTTTCCTTCTCCTGCTCCTTCTTCTGCTTCTCTTTCTGCTTCTCCTTCTGTTTCTCCTTCTCCTTCTCCTTCTCGTACTTCTACTTTTCCTTCTGCTTCTCCTTCTCCTTCTGCATCTTCTGCTGCTTCTGCTACTGCGTCTGCTTCTTCTGTTTCTTCTAATTCTCCTTCTGCTTCTCCTTCTGCTTTTGCTTCTCTTTCTGCTTCTGGTTCTCCTTCTGCTTCTCCAGATTCTGCTTCTTCTCCTTCTCCTGCTTCTCCTTCTGCTTCAAGTTCTGCTACTGCATCTTCAGCTACATCAGAATATGCTTCTCCTGCTGCTGATTCTTCTGCTTCTGCGTCTCTCCTTCTGCTTTTCCTTCTGTTTCAGCTTTTCCTTCTGCTTCTGCTTCTTCTCCTTCTGTTTCTTCTGCTTCTGCTTCTCCTGCTGCTGCTTGTCCTGCTTCTCGTTCTGCTTCTCTTTCTGCTTCTCCCTTTCCTTCTCCTTCTTCTTCTGCTTCTCCTTCTGCTTCAATTTCTCCTTCTGCTTCTCATTCTGCTTCTGCGTCTTCTGTTTTTTCTGCTTCTCCTGCTTCTGCTTCTTCTGCTTCTCCTGCTTCTCGTGCTGCTTCTCCTTCTGCTTCTCTTTCTGCTTCTGCTTATCTTTCTGCTTCTCCTACTCCTAATCCTTTTCTTTTGCCTTCTCCTTCTTCTGCTTCTGCTTCTCCTGCTGCTTCTGCTTCTGTTTATTCTACTATTTCTGTTTCTTCTGCTTCTGCTTCAGATTGTGCTTCTTCTGTTTCTCCTTCTGCTTCAGATTCTGCTTCTGCTTCTTCTGTTTCTTCTTCTTCTGCTTCTCCTGCTTCTCCTGCTTCTCCTGCTTCTCTTTCTGCTTCTCCTTCTTCTTCTGCTTCTCATTCTGCTTCTGCTTCTGCTCTTCTCCTTCTTCTGTTTCTTTTGCTTCTGTTTCTTCTGCTTCTTCTTCTTCTGTTTCTTCTGATTCTACTTCTACTTCTGCTTCTCCTTCTTCTCCTTCTCTTTCTGCTTCTACTTATACTTCTTCTGATTCTCCTGCTTCTCCTTCTTGTTCTCCTTCTGTTTCTGCTTCTCTTTCTGCTTCTGTTTCTCCTTCTCCTTCTGCTTCTCCCTCTGATTCTGCTTCTTATGCTTATTCTTTTTCTTCTGCTTCTGCTTCTCCTGCTTCTGCTTCTTCTGCTTCTACTGCTTCTCCTTATGCTTCTCCTTTTCCTTATGCTTCTTCTTCTTCTTCTTCTTCTTCTTCTTCTTCTTCTTCTTCTTCTTCCTCTTCCTCTTCTTCTTCTTCTTCTTCTTCTTCTTCTTCTTCTTCTTCTTCTTCTTCTTCTTCTTCTTCTTCTTCTTCTTCTTCTTCTTCTTCTCTTTCTTTTGCTTCTGCTTTTCCTGCTTCTTCTGCTTCTACTGCTTCTCTTTCTGCTTCTCATCTG
>NW_012306223.1:0-2750 GCF_000151885.1 Dipodomys ordii
GGGATTAGAGCGTGTGTTAAATGAGACTCAGCATGACTAGCTTGATAAAGCGGGGTACACAGCGGGACACAGCGGGGACACAGAGTGATCACAGCGGGACACAGCGTGTCTCAGCAGGGATACAGTGTGACACAGCGGGGGACACAGCTGGTCACAGCGGGACACAGTGTGGGACAAAGCAGGAGACATGCGGGAATCTCAGTGAGGACACAGCGGGTGACAAAGCGGGACACCACGGGACACAGTGTGACCCAGCGGGACTCAGCGGGGACATTGCAGGGACACAGCGGGACAAAGCGGGGGACACAGCGGGACACAGCGGGGGACAGCAGGGGACAGAGAGGGAACACAGCGGGACACAGTGGGGACACAGCTGGACACAGAGAGGGACACAGAGGGGGACACAGCGGGACACAGCGGGGAACACAGCGAGGACACAGCGGGACCCAGAGGGACACAGGGTCGATACAGCGAGGACACAGCGGGACACAGCGGGGTACACAGCTGGGGACACAACGGGACACAGCAGGGGACACAGCGTGGACCCAGCGGAACACAGCGTGGGACACAATGAGGACACAGCGGGGACACCCCGGGACACTGAGGGTCACAGCAGGGACACAGCGGGACACAGCGGGACACAGCAGGACACAGCGGGGATCACAGCGGGACCCAGCGGGACACAGCGTCGATACAGCAGGGACACAGCGGGACACAGCTGGGTACACAGCTGGGGAAACAAAGGGACACAGTGGGGGACACAGCGGGACACAGTGGGACACAGCGGGGCAAAGCGTGAGACACAGCGGGGAACAGAGCGGGAGACATCGGGGGACACAGCGAGGACGCAGCAGGACACAGCGGGGACACAGCGGGAACTCAGCGGGGGACACAGCGGGGGACAGAGCGGGACAACACGGAACACAGCGGGACACAGCGGGAAACAGCGGTGACCCTGCGGGGACACAGCGGGACACAGCGGGGAACACAGCGGGACACAGCGGGGGACACAGCGGAATACAGTGGGGGACAGAGTGTGGGACAAAGCGAGACACAGCGAGGACAAAGCTGGACACAGCGGGGTACCCAGCGGGACACAGTGGGGATACAATAGGGACAGTGAGGGACACAGCGGGGCACTGCGTGGGACACAGCGGGACACAGCGGGGACACAGCAGTAGACACAGCAGGACACACTGGGGGAAACAGCGGGACACAGCGGGGACTCACCGGGGGACACACCGGGGGACAAACTGGGACACCACGGGACACAGCGGGACACAGCGTGGGACACAGCGGGGACACAGCGGGACACAGCGGGGGACACAGCGAGGACACAGCGGGTCACAGCGGGACACAGCGTGGGACAAAGCAGGAGACAGCGGGGGACACAGCGAGGACACAGCTGGACACATCGGGGTAAAAAGCGGGACACAGCGGGAGACACAGTGTGGTACACATCGGGACACAGCGGGAAACACAGAGAGGACACAGAAGGAAACAAAGCGGGACACCACGGGACACAGTGTGACACAGCGGGACACAGCGGGGACACTGCAGGGACACAGCGGGACAAAGCGGGGGACAAGCGGGACACAGCGGGACACAGGGGGGGACACAGCTGGGGACAGCAGGGGGCAGAGAGGGGATATAGCGGGACACAGCGGGGACAGAGCGGGACAGCGGGACACAGCGAGGACACATTGGGACACAGCGGGAAAACAGCGGAACTCAGCCGGGGACACAGCAGTACACAGCGTGACACAGCGGAACACACCGGGGACACAGCAGGGACACAGCGGGGGACACAGCGGGACACAGCGGCGTACACAGCTGGGGACACAACGGGACACAGCAGGGGACACAGGGAGGACACAGCGGGACAAAACGGGACACATTGGGGGACACAGCAGGACACAGCGGGGGGACACATGTGGGACACAGCAGGACACAGTTGGGACACAGCAGGACTCTGCGGGGGACACAGCAGTACACAGCGGGACACAGCGGGACACAGCGGGACACAGCGGGGGACACGGCAGAACACAGCATGGGACACAGCAAGGACACAGCGGGACACAGCGGGACACAGCGGGGACACAGCAGGGACACAGCGTGAGACACAGCGGGGTACAGAGCGTTAGACAGCGGGGGACACAGCGAGGACACAGCAGGACACAACGGGGGACAAAGCGGGACACCACGGAACACAGCGGGACATAGCGGGAAACAGCGGTGACGCTGCGGGGACACAGCGGGACACAGTGGGGGACACAGCGGAACACAGTGGGGGACAGAGCGTGTGACACAACGAGACACAGCGGGGACAAAGCTGGACAAAGCGGGGTACACAGCGGGACACAGCGGGGACACAGCGGGAACACAGCGGGACACAGCGGGTCACAGCAGGGAAAGAGTGGGACCCAGCGGGGGACACAGCGGGTCACAGTGGGACACAGCGTGGGACAAAGCAGGAGACAGCGGGAAACACAGTGAGGACACAGCGGGGGACAAAGCGGGACACCACGGGACACAGTGTGACCCAGCGGGACACAGCGGGGACACTGCAGGGACACAGTGGGACAAAGCGGGGGACACAGCGGGACACAGCGGGGGACAGCAGGGGACAGAGAGGGAACACAGCGGGACACAGCGGAGACACAGCTGGACACAGAGAGGGACACAGAGGGGTACACAGCGGGACACAGCAGGGAACACAGCGAGGACACAGCGGGACCCAGAGGGACTGA
>NW_012306224.1:0-2749 GCF_000151885.1 Dipodomys ordii
TTCTGCTTCTGCTTCTTCTGCTTTTCCTTCTGCATCTTCTTCTGCTTCTGCTTCTCCTTCTCCTTCTTCTGCTTCTCCTTCTGATTCTCCTTCTGCTTCTCCTTCTTCTGCTTCTCCGTCTGTTTCTGCTTCTTCTGTTTTTCCTGCTTCTCCTTCTGCTTCTCATTCTTCTTCTCCTTCTGTTTCTCCTTCTCGTTATTCTGCTATTCCTTCTGCTTCTCTATCTGCTTCTGCATCTTCAGCTTCTTCTGCTACTGCTTCTGCTTCTGCTTCTTCTGTTTCTTCTGCTTCTCTTTCTGTTTCTCCTTCTGCTTTTGCTTCTCTTTCTGCTTCTGCTTCTCCTTCTGGTTCTCCTTCTTCTTCTCCAGATTCTGCTTCTTCTGCTTCTCCTGATTCTCCTTCTGCTTCAGGTTCTGCTTCTGCTTCTTCAGCTTTTTCTGCTTCTATTTCTGGTTCTCCTTCTGTTTCTGCTTCTCTTTCTGCTTCTGCTTCTTATCCTTCTTCTATTTCTTTTGATTCTGCTTCTCCTGCTTCTGCTTCTCCTGCTTCTCCTTCTGTTTCTCTTTATGCTTCTCCTTCTGCTTCTCCTTCTTCTGCTTCTACTTCTGCTTCTGCTTCTGCTTCTGCTTCTCCTTCTGCATCTTCTTCTGTTTCAATTTCTCCTTCTTCTGCTTTTCATTCTGCTTCTGCTTCTCCTGCTTCTGCTTCTTCTGCTTCTCCTGCTTCTCCTTCTCCTTCTCTTTCTGCTTCTGCTTATCCTTCTGTTTCTCCTACTCCTAATCCTTCTCTTTCTCCTTCTCCTTCTTCTTCTTCTTCTTCTTCTCCTGCTGCTTCTTCTTCTGCTTCTTCTGCTTTTTCTGTTTCTTCTTCTTCTACTTCAGCTTCTGCTTCTTCTGCTTCTCCTTTTGCTTCTGCTTCTCCGTCTGCTTCTGCTTCTGCTCTTCTCCTTCTTCTGTTTCTTCTGCTTCTGCTTCTCCTGCTTCTCCTTCTTCTGCTTCTCCAACTTCTCCTTCTGCTTCTCCGTCTCATTCTCCTTCTTCAATTTTTCCTTCTTGTGCTTCTCATTCTGCTTCTGCTTCTCCTCCTTCTGCTTCTTCTGTTTCTCCTTCTGTTTCTCCTTCTGCTTCTCTTTCTGCTTCTTATTCTGCTTCTGCTCCTCCTACTCCTAATCCTTCTCTTTCTCCTTCTTCTTCTTCTGCTTCTCGTTCTGCTTCTGCTTCTTCTCCTTGTTCGGTTTCTTCTGTTTCTGCTTTTCCAGCTTCTGCTGCTTCTGCTTCTCCTTCTGCTTCAGGTTCTCCTTCTGCTTCTTGGGCTTCTTCTGTTTCTTCTGCTTCTGCTTCTCCTGCTACTGCTTCTTCTGCTTCTCTTTCTGCTTCTCCTTCTGCTTCTGCTTCTCCTTCTGCTCCTTCTCCTTCTTCTGTTTCTTCTTCTTCTGCTGCTTCTCCCGCTTCTGCTTCTTCTGCTTCTCCTGCTTGTCCTTCTTCTGCTTCTCCTTCTCCTTCTTCTGCTTCTCTTTCTGCTTCTGCTTCTTCTGATTCTCCAACTTCTCCTTCTTCTTCTCCTTCTATTTCTGCTTCTCTTTCTGCTTCTGCATCTCCTTCTGCTTCACCTTCTGCTGCTCCTTCTCCTTCTGTTTCTCCCTCTGCTTCTGCTTTTATGCTTCTTCTTTTTCTTCTGGTTCAGCTTCTCCTGCTTCTGCTTCTTATGCTTCTACTGCTTCTTCTTCTTCTTCTTCTTCTTCTTCTTCTTCTTCTTCTTCTTCTTCTTCTTCTTCTTCTTCTTCTTCTTCTTCTTCTTCTTCTTCTGCTTCTTCTGCTTCTTCTGCTTCTTCTGCTTCTTCTGCTTCTACTTCTCTTTCTGCTTCTGCTTCTCCTGCTTGTTTTTCTGCTTCTTCTGCTGCTTTTTCTACTTCTCCTTCTGCTTCTCTTTTTGCTTCTGCTTCTGCTTCTTCTGTTTCTCCTGCCTGAATTTCTAGTTCTACTTCTTCTGCTGCTTCTCCTTCTGCTTCTGCTTCTACTTCTGCTTCTGTTTCTGCTTCTTCTGCTTCTACTCTTTCGGCTTCTCCTGCTTCTGCTTATTGTGCTTCTCCTGCTTCTTTTTCTGCTTCTCATTCCTCTTCTGCTTCTCCTTCTGCTTCTGCTTATCCTCCTTCTCCTACTTCTGCTTCTCCTTCAGCTTCTGCTTCTTCTGCTTTTTCTGCTTCTCCTTCTGCATCTCCTTCTGCTTGTGCTTGTCCTTATGCTTCTGCTTCTGCTTCTCCTTCTCCTTCTTTTGCTTCTCCTTTTGCTGCTGCTTCTTCTGCTTTTCCTGCTTCTCCTTCTGCTTCTGCTTCTTCTGCTTCTACTGCTTCTCCTTCTGCATCTTCTTCTGCTTCTGCTTCTCCTTCTCCTTCTTCTGCTTCTCCTTCTGCTTCTCCTTCTGCTTCTTCTTCTTCTGCTTTACCTGCTTCTCTTTCTGCTTCTCCTTCTGCTTCTCCTTCTGTTTCTCCTTCTCCTTCTTGTTCTTCTGCTTTACCTTCAGCTTCTCCTTCTGCTTCTGCTACAACGGCTACTGCTTCTATTCTTCTGTTTCTTCTGCTTCTCCTTCTGCTTTTGATTCTTTCTGCTTCTGCTTCTCCTTCAGCTTCTCATTCTGCTTCTCCAGATTCTGCTTCTTCTGCTTCTCCTTCTGCTTCAGTTCTGCTTCTGCTTCTTCGGATCTTATGCTTCTGCTTCTCCTGCTTCTGCTTCTTCTGCTTCCCCACCTTCTC
>NW_012306225.1:0-2749 GCF_000151885.1 Dipodomys ordii
GCGGGACACAGCTGGGGACACTGCGGGAACATTTTTTGGATCTTCGGGTACAGAGCGGGACACAGCGGGGTCTTAGAGTGGTACATAGCGGGACATATCGGGAATTAAAGTGAGGTTACAGTGTGGGACAAAGCGGGACATTTTGGAACACAGTGTGACTCAGCGGGACACAGCGAGACACAGCGAGGTACACAGAGGGACATTTCTGGCACACAGCGGGGACACAGCGGGACACAACGGGACACAACGGGGACATATTGGGACACAGCGGGACAAAGCGGCTGACACATCGGGACACAGTAGGCTTACATCGGGGACTCAGCGGGACTCAGCGGGACACAGTTGGGACAGAGCGGGACACAGTCGGACAGAGCGTGATACAGCGATACACAGCGGGACACAGCGGGACACAGTTGGGGACCCAGTGAGGACACAGCGGGACACAGCAGGGGACACAGCGAGGACACAGCGGGGGACAGAGCGGGACACAGTGGGGAACACAGCGAGGACACAGCGGGACACAGTGTCGATACAGCGGGGACACAGCGTTACACAGCGTGGTACACAGCTTTGGACACAACGGGACACAGTGGGGGCACAGCCGGACACAGCGGGACACAGTGGGACACAGCAGGGACAAAGCGTGAGACACAGCGGGGGACAGAGAGGGAAAAAGCAGGGGACACAGCGAGGACACAGCGGGACACAGCGGTGACACAACGGGGACTCAGCGGGGGACACAGCAGGACACAGCGGGGGACACAGTGGGACACAGCGGGGGACACTGCGGGACACAGTGTGGGATAGAGCGTGGGACACAGCGAGACACAGCGGGTACAAAGCTGGACACAGCGGGGTACACAGAGGGACACAGCAGGGACACAGCGGGGAAACAGCGAGGACACAGCGGCACAGAGTGGGGGACACAGCAAGGACAGAGCGGGACACAGCGGGGGACAAAGCGGGACATAGCGGGGGGCACAGCGGGGACACAGCGGGACACAGCGTGGGACACAGGATGGACACAGAGGTACACAGCGGGGGACAGAGCAAGGACACATTGGGACACAGCGGGACTCAGCGGGGGACACAGCAGTACACAGCGGCACACAGCGGGACACAGAGGGGAAAGAGCGTGGACACAGCAGGGGACACAGCGAGACACAGCGGGGGACACAGAGGGGTACACAGCGGGACACAGTGGGGAAAAAAGCGAAGCCACAGTGGAACACAGCGTGGGACACAGCGAGGACACAGCGGGACACAGAGGGACACAGTGGGGACAAAGCAGTAGACACAGCGGGACACAATGGCGGACACAGTGGGACACAGCGGGGGACACAGGGAGGACACAGTTGGACCCAGCGGGACCCAGACTCGATACAGCGGGGACACAGCAGGACACAGCGAGGTACACAGCTGGGGACACAACAGGACACAGCGGGGGACACAGCGAGGACACAGCGGGACACAGCGGGACACTGCGGGAACATAGCGAGACACAGCGGGGTACAGAGCGGTGCACAGCAGAACACAGCTGGGGACATAGCAGGGACACAGCGGGACACAGTGGGGGACACAGCGAGGACGCAGCAGGACACAGCGGAACTCAGCGGGGGACAAAGCGGGAGACAGCGGGGGACACAGCGAGCACACAGCAGGACACAGCGGCCACACAGAGGGGACTCAGTGGGGGACACAGCGGGGGACAAAGAGGGACACCACGGGACACAGTGAGACACAGCGGGACACAGCGGGACACTGTGGGGACACAATAGGACAAAGCGGGGGACACAGCGGAACACAACGGAACAAAGCGGGGGACAGAGCGGAGACAGAGTAGGGCCACATCGGGACACCTCGGTGACACAGCTGGACACAACGGGGTACACAGCGGGACACAGCGGGCACACAGCGGGGACACAGCGGGACACAGAGGGACACAGCGGGGACAGAGCGGGACACAGTCGGACACAGGGGGACACAGCGGGACACAGCGGGGGACCCAGCGAGGACACAGCGGGACACAGCGGGGGACACAGCGAGGACACAGTGGGGGACACAGCATGGGACACAGCGGGACACAGCGGGGAACACAGCGAGGACACAGCGGGACACAGCGTCGATACAGAGGGGACTCAGCGGAGGACACAGCGGGGGAAACAGCGGGGGACAAAGTGGGACACCACGGGACACAGTGTGACACAGTGGGACACAGCGGGGACACTGCGGGGACACAGCAGGACAAAGCGGGGGACATAGCGGGACACAGCGGCACACAGCGGGGGACACAGCCGGACACAGCGGGGGAAACAGTGGTGGACACAGTGGGACACGGTGGGACACAGCGGGGGACACATGGGGAACACAGCGGGACACAGCGGGGACACAGCGGGACTCAGCGGGGGACACAGCAGTATACAGCAGGACACAGCGGGGACACAGCAGGGACACAGCGGGGGACACAGCGGGACACAGCGGGACACAGCGGGGAACACAGCGGGACACAGAGGGGGACACAGAGGGATACACAGCGGGACACAGCTGGGAACACAGCGGGTCACAGCGGGACACAGCGGGAACACAGCTGGACACAGCGGGGTACACAGTGGGACACAGGGGGCACACAGTGGGGACACAGCGGGGGACACAGTGGGACACAGCGGGTCACAGCGGGGGACACAGCGGGGGACACGCGGGGGACAGCAGAGGACAGAGAGGGGACACAGCGGCGACACAGAGGGACTGA
>NW_012306226.1:0-2749 GCF_000151885.1 Dipodomys ordii
CCGCTGTGTCCTGCTGTGTCCACCGCTGTGTCCCGCTGTGTTCCCGCAGGATCACCGCTGTTTCCCGCTGTATTCCGTGGTGTCCCGCTATGTCCCCCTCTGTGTACCCCTCTGAGTCCCTGCTGTGTACCCTTCTGTATCCCGCTCTGTTCCCCGCTGTGTCTCACGCTTTGTCCCCGCTGTGTCCCACTGTGTCCTGCTGTGTCCCCCACTGTGTCCGTTTGTGTCCCCAGTGGTGTACCCCACTGTGTCCCGCAGTGTCCCCGCTGTATCGACGCTGTGTCCCGCTGTGTCCCACTGTGTCCTGCTGTGTCCCGCTGTGTCCCCCACTCTGTCCCTTTGTGTCCCCAGCGTTGTACCCCACTGTGTCCTGATATGTCCCCGCTGTATCGACGCTGTGTCCCACTGTGTCCCCCACTGTGTTCCCCGCTGTGTCCTGCTGCGTCCCCTGCTGTGTCCCGTTGTGTCCCGCTGTGTCCCCCGCTGTGTCCCTGCTGTGTCCATGCTGTGTCCCGCTGTGTCCCGCTGTGTCCTCGCTGTGTCCCACGCTGTGTTCCGCTGTGTCCTCACTGTGTCCCCTGCTGTGTCCCGTTGTGTCCCCAGCTGTGTACTCCGCTGTGTCCCGCTGTGTCACCGCTGTATCGATGCTGTGTCCCGCTGGGTTCCGCTGTGTCCTCGCTTTGTCCCCCGCTGTGTCCCGCTGTGTCCCCCGCTGTGTCCCGCTGTGTCTAATGCTGTGTCCCTGTTGTGTCCCGCTGTGTCCCGCTGTGTCCAGCTGTGTCCTCACTGTGTCCCACGCTGTGTTCCGCTGTGTCCTCACTGTGTCCCCCGATGTGTCCCTTTGTGTCCCCAGCTGTGTACCCCACTGTGTCCCGCTGTGTACCCCTCAGTGTGCCCCTCTGTGTCCCGCTGTGTCCCGCTGTGTCCAGCTGTGTACTGCTGTGTCCCCCGCTGAGTCCCGCTGTGTCCCCCGCTGTGTCCCGCTGTGTCTACTGCTGTGTCCCGCTGTGTCCCGCTGTGTCCCCCGTTGTATCCCGCTGTTTCCCCGCTATGTCCCGCTGTGTCCTCGCTGTGTCCCGCTCTGTCCTCGTTGTGTCCCCCGCTGTGTCTCACTGTGTCCCCCACTGTGTCCCGCTGGGTCCCGCTGTGTACCCGCTGTATCGACGCTGTGTCCCGCTGGGTCCCGCTGTGTCCTCGCTGTGTCCCACGCTGTGTTCCGCTGTGTCCTCGCTGTATCCCCGATGTGTCCCTTTGTGTCCCCAGCTGTGTAACCCGCTGTGTCCCGCTGTGTCCCCACTGTATCGACTCTGTGTCCCGCTGTGTCTCGCTGTGTCCTCGGTGTGTCCCCCGCTGTCTCCCGCTTTGTCCCACGCTGTGTCCCGCTGTGTTCCCGCTTTGTCCCCCGCTGTGTCCCTATGTGTCCCGCTGTGTCCCCGATGTGTCCCGCTGTGTACCCCGCTGTGTCCAGCTTTGTCCTCGCTGTGTCTCGCTGTGTCCAACGCTCTGTCCCCCACTGTGTTCCGCTGTGTTCCCCGCTCTATCCGGCTGTGTCCGCCGCTGTGTCCCGCTGTGTTCCCGCAGGGTCACCGCTGTTTCCCGCTGTGTTCCGTGGTGTACCGCTATGTCCCCTGCTGTGTACCCTGCTGAGTCCCCGCTTTGTCCCCCGCTGTATCCCGCTCTGTCCCACGCTGTGTCTCACGCTTTGTCCCCGCTGTGTCCCACTGTGTCCTGCTGTGTCCCCCACTGTGTCCCTTTGTGTCCCCAGTGGTGTACCACGCTGTGTCCCGCTGTGTCCCCGCTGTATCGACGCTGTGTCCCGCTGTGTCCCACTGTGTCCTGCTGTGTCCCAATCTGTCCCCCACTGTGTTCCTTTTCATCCCCAGCGGTGTACCCCGCTGTGTCCCGCTGTGTCACCGCTGTATCGACGCTGTGTCCTGCTGTGTCCCGCTGTGTCCCCCGCTGTGTTCCCCGCTGTGTACTGCTGCGTCCCCCGCTGTGTCCTGTTGTGTCCCGATGTGTCCCCCGCTGTGTCCCTGCTGTGTCCCCGCTGTGTCCCGCTGTGTCCTCGCTGTGTCCCACGCTGTGTTCCATTGTGTCCTCGCTGTGTCCCCTGCTGTGTCCCGTTGTGTCCCCAGCTGTGTACCCCGCTGTGTCCCGCTGTGTCCCCGCTGTATCGACGCAGTGTCCCGCTGTGTCCCGCTGTGTCCCCCGCAGTGTCCGGTTGTGTAGCCCTCTGTGTCCCCCTCTGTGTCCCACTATGTCCCCCGCTGTGACCTGCTATGTCCCGCTGTGTCCTGCTGTGTACTGCTGTGTCACGCGCTGAGTCCTGCTGTATCCCAGCTGTGTCCCGCTGTGTCCGACCTGTGTCCCCCACTGTGTCACGCTGTGTCCCGCTGTGTACTGCTGTGGCCCCCGCTGAGTCCCGCTGTGTCCCGCTTTGTCTCGCTGTGTCCCCCGCTGTGTCCCGCTGTGTCTACTGCTGTGTCCCTGCTGTGTCCCGCTGTGTCCCACTGTGTCCTGCTGTGTCCTCGCTGTGTCCCACGCTGCGTTCCGCTGTGTCCTCGCTGTGTCCCCCAATGGGTCCCTTTGTGTCGCCAGCTGTGTAACCTGCTGTGTCCCGCTGTGTCCCCGTTGTGTCCTCGCTGTGTTCCCCGCTGTGTCCCGCTGTGTCCCCCACTGTGTCCCGCTGTGTCCCCCGCTGGGTCCCGCTGTGTCTACTGCTGTGTCCCTGCTGTGTCCCGCTGGGTCC
>NW_012306227.1:0-2749 GCF_000151885.1 Dipodomys ordii
TGCTGTGTCATCGCTGGTCTCCCCGCTGGGTCCCGCTGTGTCCCCCGCTGTGTCTGCTATTCCCGCTGTGTCCTCGCTGTGTCCCCCGCTGTGTCCCGTTGTGTTCCTAGCTGTGTCCCCCGCTGTCTCCCTCTCTGTTCCCCGCTGTGTTGCGCTGTGTCCCGCTGTGTCCCCTGCTGTGTCCCGCAGTGTCTCGCTGTGCCCCCACTCTGTCCCGTTGTGTCCACAGCTGGGTACCACGCTGTGTAACACTGTGTCCCCGGTGTATCGACGCTGTGTCCTGCTGGGTCCCGCTGTGTCCCGCTGTGTCCTCGCTGGGTCCCCCGCTGTGTCCCGCTGTGTCCCCCGCTGTGTTCCGCTGTGTCCCGCTATGTCCCGCTCGGTCCCTGCTGTGTCCCGCTCTGTCCCGCTGTGTCCCCTCTGTGTGCCCGCTGTGTCCCACTGTGTTCTCTGTTGTGTCCAGCTGTGTCACCGCTGTGTCTCGCTTTGTCCCCTCTCTGTCTCCGCTGTCTCCCGCTGTGTCCCCCGCTGTGTCCCGCTGTGTCCCGCTGTTTCCCCCGCTTTGTCCCGCTGAGTCCCCTCTGTGTTGCCGTTGTGTCCCGCTGTGTCCTCGCTGTGTCCCACTATGTTCCCGCAGTGTCCCCGCTGTGTACCGCTGTGTCCCGCTGTGTCCCCCGCTTTGTCCCCCGCTATGTCCTGCTGTGTCCCCCGCTGTGTCCCGCTCTGTCCTTGCTGTTTCCCCCACTGTGTGCCGCTGTGTCCTCGCTGTGTCCCCCGCTGTGTCCCGCTGTGTCACATTTTGTGTCATGCTGTTTCCCCGCTGTGTCCCTGCTGTGTCCCTCTGTGTACCCCGCTGTGTCCAGTTTTGTCCCCGCTGTGTCTCGCTGTGTCCCACGCTCTGTCCCACAATGTCCCGCCTTGTCCCGCTACCCCGCTGTGTCCCACTATGTTCCCGCAGTGTCCCCGCTGTGTACCGCTCTGTCCCGCTTTGTCCTCGCTGTGTCCCCCGCAGTGTCCCGTTGTGTCCCCAGCTGTGCACCCCGCTGTGTCCCGCTGTGTCTCCGCTGTAACAACGCTGGGTCCTGCTGGGTCCCCCTATGTCCTCCCTATGTTCCCTGCTGTGTCCCGTTGTGTCCCCAGCTGTGTACCTCACTGTGTCCCACTGTGTCCCCGCTGTATCGATGCTGGGTCCTGCTGGGTCCCGCTGTGTCCTCCCTGTGTCCCCCACTGTGTCCCGCTATGTCCACCACTGTGTCCCGCTGTGTCTACTGCTTTGTCGCCGCTGTGTCCCGCTGTGTCCCGCTGTGTCCTCGCTCTGTCCCACGCTGTATTCTGCTTTGGCCTCACTGTTTTCCCCACTGTGTACCCCTCTGTGTCCCCCGCTGTGTCTCGCTGTGTCCCCCGCTGTGTCCCTGCTGTGTCCCTGCTGTGTCCCGCTGTGTCCCGCTGTGTAATTCTGTGTCCCCCGTTGAGTCCCGTTGTGTCCCCGCTGTGTCCCAATGTGTCCTCGCTCTGTCCCCCGCTGTGTACCGCTGTGTCCTTCCTGTGTCCCCCGCTGTGTCCTGCTGTGTCCCGCTGTGTCCCCCGCTGTGGCCCCCGCTATGTCCCGCTATGTCCACCGCTGTGTCCCGCTGTGTCCTTTTGTGTCACGCTGTTTCCCCGCTGTGTCCCTGCAGTGTCCCTCTGTGTACCCCACTGTGTCCAACTTTGTCCCCGCTGTGTCTCGTTGTGTCCCACGCTCTGTCCCACACTGTGTCCCGCAGTGTCCCCCGCTGTGTCCCGCTGTGTCCCCGCTGTGTCCCGCTGTGTCCCCCGCTGAGTCCCCACTGTGTCCCCGCTCTGTCCCGTTGTGTCCCCCGCTGTGTCCTGCTGTGTCCCGCTGTGTCCCGCTGTGTCCGCGCTGTTTTCCCCCTGTGTCCCGCTGTGTACCCCTCTGTGTCCCCCGCTGTGTCCCGCTGTGTCCCCCGCTGTGACCCGCTGTGTCCCGCTGTGTCCCCCTGTATCCCCCGCTGTGACCCGCTGTGTCCCGCTGTGTCCCCCACTGTGTCCCTGCTGTCTCCCCACTGTGTCCCGCTGTGTACTGCTGTGTCTCCCGCTGAGTTCCGCTGTGTCCCCGCTGTGTCCCAATGTGTCCTCCCTGTGTCATGCTCTGTCATGCTCCGTCCCCGCTGTGTTCCGCTGTGTCCTGCTGTGTCCCCACTGTGTGCCCGCTGTGTCCCTCTGTGTACCCCGCTGTGTCCAGCTGTGTCCCCGCTGTGTCCCGCTGTGTCCCCTGTCCCCTGTTGTCCCCCGCTTTTTCCCAAGCTGTGTCCCGCTGTGTCTCGCTGTGTTACACTGTGTCCCGTGTTGTCCCGCTTGGTCCCCTGCTGTGTCCCCGCTGTGTCCCGCTGTGTCCCGCTGTGTCCTCAATGTGTCCCACGCTGTGTTCCGCTGTGTCCCCCGCTGTGTCCTGCTGAGTCCCGCTGTGTCCCCGCTGTGTCCCTCTGTGTCCCTCGCTGTGTCCCACTGTGTCTCCCTGTGTCCCTGCTGTGACCCACTCTGTCCCCGCTGTATTGACGCTGTGTCCCGGTGTGTCCCGCTCTGTCCACGCTGTGTTCCCGGCTGTGTCCCGATGTGTACCCCTCTGTTTCCCCCGCTGTGTCCCGCTGTGTCCCCCGCTGTGACCCGCTGTGTCCCGCTGTGTCCCCTGCTGTGTCCCCACTAAAAAAACCCCCTGTGTCACCGAATGTGTACCCTACTGTGTCCAACA
>NW_012306228.1:0-2749 GCF_000151885.1 Dipodomys ordii
CGGGGACACTGCGGGGACACAACGGGACAAACCGGGGGACACAGCCTGACACAACGAAGTACACAGCGGGACACAGCGGGCACAAAGCGGGGACACAGAGTGACACAGCAGGACACAGCAGGGACAGAGCGGGACACAGCGGGACACAGCGGGGGACCCAGCGAGGACACGGCGGGACACAGCGGGGGACACAGCGAGGACACAGCGGGGACTCAGCGGGGTCACAGCGGGATACAGCGGGACACAGACTGACACAGCGAGACACAGCAGAGGACACAGCGGGACACTGCGGAGGACAGAGCGACGACACAGCAGGACACAGAGGGGACACAGGGGGACTCAGCAGGGTTACACGGGACACAACGGGACACAGCAGGACACAGCGTGATACAGCGGGGACACAGCAGGGGCACAGCGGGGGACAGAGCGGGACACAACGGGACACAGCGGGAGACACAGCAGGACAGAGCGGGGGACACAGCGGGGGACAGAGGGGGACACCACGAATAACAGAGCAAGGACACAGCGGGACCCAGCGTGACACAGCCTCGATACAGCGGGATTCACAGCGTTACACAGCGGGTTACACAGCTGGGGACATAAAGGGACACAGTGGTGGACACAGCGAGACACAGCGGGACAGAGTGGGACACAGACGGGATAAAGCGTGAGACACAGCGGGGGACAGAGCGGGAGACAGCGGGGGACACAGCGAGGACACAGCGGGACACAGCGGGGACACAGCGGGGACTTAGCTGGGGACACAGCGGGGGACAAGCGGGACACACGGAACACAGCGGGACACAGCGCGAAACAGCGGTGACCCTTCGGGACACAGCGGGACACAGCGGGTGACACAGCAGAACACAGTGGGGAAAACAGGGAGGACACAGCGGGGAACACAGGGAGGACACAGCATGACCCATTGGGACACAGCGTCGATACAGCGGGGACACAGCGGGACACAGTGGGGTACACAGCTGTGGACACAACGGGACACAGTGTGGGCACAGCGGGACACAGCGGGACAGAGTGGGACACAGACGGGATAAAGTGTGAGACACAGCAGGGGACACAGGGGGGACACAGCGGGACAAAGGGGGGACACAGCGAGGACACATTGGGACACAGCGGGGACACAGCGGGACTCAGCGGGGGACACAGCAGTACACAGCGGGACACAGCGGGACACAGCGGGTCACAGCAGGGACAGAGCGGGTGACACAGAGGGGTACACAGCGGGACACAGCAGTGGACAAAGCAGGACACAGCGGGGGACACAGCGAGGACACTGCGGGACACTGCGGGGGACACAGCGAGGACACAGCGGGACACAGCGGGACACAGTGGGGACACAAAAGGGACTCAGAGGGGGAAACAGCGGGGGAAAAAGCGGGACACCATGGGTCACAGTGTGACACAGCAGGACACAGAGGGAACACTGCGTCGACACAGCGGGACAAAGCGGGGGACACAGCGGGACACAGCGGGACACAGCGGGGGACACAGCGGGGGACAGTGGAGACAAAGAGAGGACACAGCGGGACACAGCGGTGACACAGCTGGACACAATGGAGTATACAGCGGGACACAGCGGGCACAAAGAGGGGACAGAGCGGGACACAGCTGGACACAGCGGGACATAGCGGGGGACACAGAGGGACACAGAGGGGGACACAGTGAGGACACAGTAGGACACAGCGGGGGACACAGCGGGTCACAGCGAGGAACAGCGTAGATACAGCGGGGACACAGCGTTACACAGCATGGTACACAGCTGTGGACACAACAGGACACAGTGTGGGCACAGCGGGACACAGCGGGACACAGTGGGACACAGCGGGGACAAAGCGTGAGACACAGCGGGGGACAGAGTGGGAGACAGCAGGGGACACAGCGGGGACTCAGCGGGGTCACAGCGTGATACAGCGGGACACAGAGTGACACAGCGGGACACAGCAGAGGACACAGCGGGACACAGCGGAGGACAGAGCGACGACACAACAGGACGCAGCGGGGACACAGGGGGACTCAGCAGGGTTACAGCGGGACACAACGGGATACAGCAGGACACAGCGTGACACAGCTGGGACACAGCAGGGACACAGCAGGGAAACAGTGGGGGACACAGCGGGACAAAACGGGACACAGCGGGGGACACAGTAGGACAGAGCTGGGGACACAGTGGGGGACAGAGGGGGACACCACGAATAACAGAGCAAGGACACAGCGGGACCCAGCGGGACACAGCCTCGATACAGCGGGATTCACAGCGTTACACAGCGGGTTACACAGCTGGGGACACAAAGGGACACAGTGGTGGACACAGCGGGACACAGCAGGACAGAGTGGGACACAGACGGGATATAGCGTGAGACACAGCGGGGGACAGAGCGGGAGACAGCGGGGGACACAGCGAGGACACAGAGGGACACAGCAGGGACACAGCGGGGACTCAGCTGGGGACACAGCGGGGGACAAAGCGGGCCACCACTGACACAGCGGGACACAGCCCGAAACAGCGGTGACCCTGCGGGGACATAGCGGGACACAGCGGGACAGAGTGGGGGACACAGCGGGACACAGCGGGGGACAGAGCGTGAGACACAGCGAGACACATCAGAGACAAAGCTATACACAGCGGGGTACATAGAGGGACACAGCGGGGAAACAGCGGGGGACACAGCGGGACACAGCGGGACACAGCGTCCATACAGCGAGGACACAGTGGGACACAACGGGGTACACA
>NW_012306229.1:0-2749 GCF_000151885.1 Dipodomys ordii
GGGGGATAAATCAGGAGACTGCGGGTGACACAGTGAGGACTCAGAGTGAATCAGCGGTCACACAGATGGGAATCAGAGGGGGACACAGCGGGTGACAAAGCCGGACACCACGGAATACAGCGAAACACAGCAGGAATCAACGGTGAGCTTGCGGGGACACAGCAGGACACAGCGGGTGACACAGAGGGACACAGCGGGACAGAGCGTTGGACACAGCGGGAAACAGCGGGGGACATATCATGGGACACAACGGGACACAGCGGGGAACACAGGAAGGACCCAGCGGGACCCAGCGGGACACAGCCTCGATACAGCGGGGACACAGCGGGACACAGCGGGGTACACAGCTGGGGACACATCGGGACACAGCGGGTGACAAAGGGGGGCACAGCGAGACGCAGGGGGGGACACAGCGAGGACACAGTGGGACACAGCGAGACATAGCGGACACAGCGGGGACACAGCAGGAGATACAGCGGGACACAGCGGGGGACACAGTGGGACACAGTGAGGAACACAGGGAGGACACAGCGGGATCCACCGGGACACAGCGTTGATACAGTGGGGACACAGCGGGACACAGTGGGGTACACAGCTGGGGACACAACGGCACACAGCGGGGGACACAGCGAGGACACAGCGGGACACAGCGGGACACAGCGGGGACACTGCGGGAACATAGCGGGACACAGCGGGATACACAGCGGGACACAGCGGGACATAGCTTGGGACACAGCTTGGACACAGCGGGGGACAAAGCGGGAGACAGCGGGGGACACAGCGAGGACACAGCGGGACACAGCAGCGACACAGAGGGGACACATCGGGACAGAGCGGTGACATAGCTGGACACAACAGAGTACACAGCGGGACACAGCGGGACACAGCGGGGGACACAGCAGGGGACAAAGAGGGACACCATGGGACACAGTGTGACACAGCGTGACACAGCGGGGACACTGCGGGGACACAGCAGGACAAAGCAAGAGACACAGCGGGACACAGCGGGGAACACAGCGGGGGACAGCGGTGACAGAGAGGGGACACAGCGGGACAGAGCGGTGACACAGCTGGACACAACGGAGTACACAGCGGGACACACCGTACACACAGCGGGGACACAGCGGGACACAGCGGTGGACACAGGGGTGACACAGCGGGACACAGTGGGGGACACAGTGAGGACACATTTGGACACAGCGGGGACACAGCAGGACTCAGCGGGGGACACAGTAGTACACAGCGGGACAACGCGGGACACAGCGGGGGACACAGTGAGGACACAGCAGGACACAGCGGGGACACAGCAGTAGACACAGCGGGACACAGCGGGGGACACAGCGCAACACAACGGGGAACACAGGGAGGACACAGCGGGACCCAGCGGGACCCAGCGTCGATAGAGCGGGGACACAGTGGGACACAGCATGGTACACAGCTGGGGACACAACGGGACACAGCAGGGGACACAGCGAGGACACAGCGGGACACAGCGGGGACAGTGCGGGAACATAGCGGGACACAGCGGGGTACACAGCGGGACACAGGTTGGGACACTGCAGGGACACAGCGGGACACAGCGGGGGACACAGGGAAGACACAGAGGGACACAGCGGGACACAGCTTGGGACAAAGCGGGAGACAGCGGGGGACACAGCAAGGACACAGCGGGACACAGCGGCGACACAGAGGGGACTCAGCGGGGGACACAGACGGGGACAAAGTGGGACACCATGGGACACAGTGTGACACAGCGGGACACAGCGGGGACACTGCGGGGACACAGCGGGACAAAGCTGGGGACACAGCGGGACACAGCGGTGACACAGCTGGACACAACGGAGTACACAGCGGGACACAGCGGGCACACAGCGAGGACACAGCGGGACACAGTGGGACACAGCAGGGACGGAGCGGGACACAGCGGGACACAGCACGACAGAGCGGGAGACACATTGGGACACAGCGGTGGACCCAGTGAGGACACAGCACGACACAGCGGGGGGCACAGTGGGACAAAGCGGGACACAGCGGGGGACACAGTGGGGACACAGCGGGACACAGCGGGGGACACAGCGAGGATTTATTGGGATACAGCGGGGGACACAGCGGGACTGAGCGGGGGGACACAGCAGTACACAGCGGGACACAGCGGGACACAGCGGGGGACACAGCAGGGAACACAGCGAGGACACCGCGGGACCCAGCGGGACACAGCGTCGAAACAGCGGGGACACAGCGGGTCACAGCAGGGTACACAGCTGGGGACACAACGGGACACAGCCGGGGACACAGCGAGGACACTGCGGGACACTGCGGGAGACACAGCGAGGACACAGCGGGGACACTGTGGAACACAGCGGGACACAGCAGGGACACAGCAGGGGACACAGCAGGGGACACAGCGGGACACAGCGGGGGACACAGCAGGACACAGCAGGGGACACGGGAGGACAAAGCGGGACACAGCTGGGACACAGCGGGACTCAGCAGGACACAGAAGGGACACAGCAGGGGACACAGCGGGACACAGCGGGGGACACAGCGGGACACAGCGGGGTACACAGTGGGTACAAAGCGGGACACAGCGGGGGACAGAGCGTGGTCACAGCGGGACACAGTGGAACAAAGCGGGACTCAGCGGGGGTTCACAGCAGGACACAGTGGGACACAGCGGGGACACAGCAGGGACACAGCGGGGGACACAGTGGGACAGAGCAGGGGATACAGCAGGGGACACAGAGGGTGA
>NW_012306230.1:0-2749 GCF_000151885.1 Dipodomys ordii
TTACTTCTCTGTTCATTTATGTTCTATCTTATTACCTTTTAGGATAGAGCTTGGGACCTATTGGTCTCTGAGAGTGTTTTGTGAATATGATGTCTTTTACATAAAGTTACCTGTGGTTACAGGGCCTCGATACAACGGGATTCACAGATTTACACAGCAGGTTACACAGCTGGGGACACAAAGGGACACAGTGGTGGACACAGCGGGACACAGCGGGACAGAGTGGGACACAGATGGGATAAAGCGTGAGACACAGCGGGTGACAGAGCGGGAGACAGCGGGGGACACAGCGAGGACACAGCGGGACACAGCGGGGACACAGCAGAGACACAGCTAGGACACAGCGGGACACAGCGGGACACAGTGGGGACACAAAGGGGACTCAGCGGGGGAAACAGCGGGGGAAAAAGCGGGACACCATGGGACACATGGTGACACAGCAGGACACAGAGGGAACACTGCGTCGACACAGCGGGACAAAGCGGGGGACACAGCGGGACACAGCGGGACACAGCGGGGGACACAGCGGGGGACAGTGGAGACAAAGAGAGGACACAGCGGGACACAGCGGTGACACAGCTGGACACAACGGAGTACACAGCGGGACACAGCGGGTACAAAGCGGGGACAGAGCGGGACACAGCTGGACACAGCGGGACATAGCGGGGGACACAGCGGGACACAGAGGGGGACACAGCGTGAGACACAGCAAGACACATCAGAGACAAAGCTATACACAGCGGGGTACATAGAGGGACACAGCGGGGAAACAGTGGGGGACACAGCGGGACACAGCGGGGAACACAGCGAGGACAAAGCGGGACACAGCGTCGATACAGCGAGGACACAGTGGGACACAGCGGGGTACACAGCTGGGGACACAACGGGACACAGCGGGGGACACATTGAGGACACAGCAGGACATAGTGGGGGACACAGGGGGGACACAGCGGGACACAGCGGGGGACACAGCAAGTACACATTTGGACACAGCGGGGACACAGCGGGACTCAGCGGGGGACACAACAGTACATATCGGGACACAGCGGGACACAGCGGCGGACACAGAGGGGTACACAGCAGGACACAGCGAGGACACAGCGGGACACAGCGGGATACAGCGTCATTACAACGGAGACACAGCGGGACAGAGCGGGGTACACAGCTGGGGACACAACGGGGCACAGCGGGGGACACAGCGAGGACACAGTGGGACACAGCGGGACACAGCGGGGACATTGCGGGAACATAGCGGGACACAGCGGGGTACACAGCGGGACACAGCAGGACACAGTTTGTGACCCAGCGGGGACACAGCGGGACACAGCGGGGGACACAGCTAGGACACAGCGGGACACAGCGGGACACAGTGGGGACACAAAGGGGACTCAGAGGGGGAAACAGCGGGGAAAAAAGCGGGACACCATGGGACACAGTGTGACACAGCAGGACACAGAGGGAACACTGCGTCGACACAGCAGGACAAAGCGGGGGACACAGCGGGACACAGCGGGACACAGCGGGGGACACAGCGGGGGACAGTGGAGACAAAGAGAGGACTCAGCGGGACACAGCGGTGACACAGCTGGACACAACGGAGTACACAGCGGGACACAGCGGGCACAAAGCGGGGACAGATCGGGACACAGCTGGACACAGCGGGACATAGTGGGGGACACAGCGGGACACAGAGGGGGACACAGTGAGGACACAGTGGGACACAGCGGGGGACACAGCGAGGACACAGCGGTGACACAGCTGGACACAACGAAGTACACAGCGGGACACAGCGGGCACACAGCGGGGACACAGCGGGACACAGCGGGGTACACAGCTGTGGACACAACGGGACACAGTGTGGGCACAGCGGGACACAGCGGGACAGAGTGGGACACAGACTGAATAAAGCGTGAAACACAGCGGGGGATACAGGGGGGACACAGCGGGACACAAGGGGGGACACAGCGAGGACACATTGGGACACAGCGGGGACACAGAGGGACTCAGCGGGGGACACAGCAGTACACAGCGGGACACAGCGGGACACAGCGGGTCACAGCAGGAACAGAGCGGGTGACACAGAGGGGTACACAGCGGGACACAGCAGTGGACAAAGCAGGACACAGCGGGGGACACAGCGAGGACACTGCGGGACACTGCGGGAGACACAGCAAGGACACAGCGGGACACAGTGGAACACAGCGGGACACAGCAGTGACACAGCTGGGGACCCAGCGGGACACAACCGGGGACACAGCGGGGCACAGCGGGGCCACAGGGAGGACACAGCAGGACACAGCGGGGGACACAGCGGGAAACAGCGAGGGACACAGCATCGATAGAGCGGGGACACAGCGGGACACAGCTGGGTACAGAGCTGAGGACACAACGGGACACAGTGGGGGACATAGCAGGACACAACAGGACACAGTGGGACACAGCGGGACACAGCGGGGGACACAGCGATGACAAAGCGGGACACAGCGGGGGACACATTGGGACAGAGCAGGGTACACAGCAGGGGACACAGAGGGACACAGCGGGACACAGCGGGGGACACAGTGGGGACACAGCGGGACACAGCGGGGGACACAGCGAGGACACATTGGGACACAGCGGGGACACAGCAGGACTCAGCGGGGGACACAGCAGTACACAGCGAGACACAGCGGTATACAGCGGAGCACAGCAGGGATACAGCGGGGGACAAAGCGGGACACAGCGGCGGACACAGCGGGGGACACAGAGG
>NW_012306231.1:0-2749 GCF_000151885.1 Dipodomys ordii
AGCGGGACCCAGCAGTCACAGCGGGGACACAGCGGACACAGCAGGGGACACAGCGGGTACACAGCGGACACAGCGCGGACACAGCGAACAGAGCGGGACAAAGCGTCGATACAGCGGGCACAGAGCGGGTCACAGCAAGGACACAGCGGGACACAGCGGGACACAGTGGGGGACACAGGGGGACACAGCGGGAACACAGCGGGACACAGCAGTGGACACAGCGCGACACAGCGTGGGACACAGCAAGGACACAGCGGGACACAGCGGGACACAACGGGACACAGCGGGGGACACAGCGAGGACACAGCGGGTCACAGCGGGACACAGCGTGGGACAAAGCAGGAGACAGCGGGGGACACAGCGAGGACACAGCTGGACACAGCGGGGTACACAGCGGGACACAGCGGAGGACACAGAAGGGTACACAGCGGGACACAGAGAGAAACACAGCGAGGTCACAGCGGGGGCCAAAGCAGGACAACACGGGACACAGTGGGACACAGTGGGACACAGCGGGGACACTGCAGGGGCACAGCGGGGCAAAACGGGCGACACAGCGGGACACAGTGGGACACAGCGGGCGAAACAGCGGGGGACAGCTGGGGACAGAGAGGGGACACAGCGGGAAACCGGGGGCACACAGTGGGGACACAGCGGGGGACACAGCGGAACACAGCGGGTCACAGCCGGGGACACTGCGGGATACAGCGGGGGACACAGAGGGGTACACAGAAGGACACAGCCGGGAACACAGCGCGGACACAGTGGGACACACCGGGACACAGCGTCAATACAGCGGGGACAGAGCGGGTCACAGCAGGGACACAGCGGGACACAGCGGGGGACACAGTGGGACACAGCAGGGACACAGCGGGACACAGCAGGGGACACAGCGGAACACAGCTTGGGACACAGCGAGGACAAAGCGGGACACAGCGGGGACACACCAGGGACACAGCAGGGACACAGCGGCGGACACAGCGGGGGACTCAGCGGGACACAAAGGGGAACACAGCCGGGGACACAACGGGACACAGCAGTGGACACAGCAAGGACACAGCGGGACAGAGCGGGGACACTGCGGGAACATAGAGGGACACAGCGGGATACCGAGCGGGACACAGCGGGGTCACAGAGTGGTACACAGCGGGACACAGCGGGAAACACAACGAGGTCACAGCGGGGGACAAAGCGGGACAACACGGGACACAGTGTGACACAGCGGGACACAGCGGGACACATTGGCGGACACAGCGGGGGACAGAGAGGGGACACAGCGGGACACAGCGGGGACACAGCTGGACACAGCGGGGTACACAGAGGGAAACAGCGGGCACACAGTGGGGACACAGCAGGACACAGCGGGACACAGCGGGGACAGAGCAGGACAGAGCATGACACAGCGAGGACACATTGGGCCACAGCGAGGTACACAGCTGTGGACACAACGGGACACAGCGGGGGACACAGCGAGGACACAGCGGGACACAGCGGGACACAGCGGGACACTGCGGGAACATAGCGGGACACAGCGGGGTACACAGCGGGACACAGCGGGTCACAGCTGGGGACATAGCGGGGACACAGCGGGACACAGCGGGGGACACAGCGAGGACACAGCGTGACACAGCGGAACACAGCGGGGGACAAAGCGGGAGACAGCGGGGGACACAGCGAGGACACAGAGGGACACAGCGGCCACACAGAAGGGACTCAGCGGGGGACACAGCAGGGGACAAAGAGGGACACCACGGGACACAGTGTGACACAGTGGGACACAGCGGGACCCTGCGGGGACACAGCAGGACAAAGCAGGGTACACGGCGGGACACAGCGGGACAAAGTGGGGGACATAGTAGGACACAGCGGAGACAGAGATGGGCCACAGCGGGACACAGCCTTGACACAGCTGGACACAGCGGGGTACACAGCAGGACACAGCGGGACACAGCGGGGACTCACCAGGGGACACAGCGGGGGACAAACTGGGACACCACGGGACACAGTGGGACACAGCGGGACACAGCGGGGACACTGCAGGAACATAGCGGGACACAGCGGGGTACACAGCAGGACACAGTAGTGGACACAGCGGGGACACAGCGGGACACAGCGGGGGACACAGTGAGGACACAGCGGGTCACAGCGGGACACAGCGGGAACACAGCTGGACACAGCGGGGTACACAGTGGGACACAGGGGGCACACATTGGGGACCCAGCGGGGGACACAGCGGGACACAGCGGGTCACAGCGGGGGACACAGCGGGGGACACAGCGGGGGACAGCAGAGGACAGAGAGGGGACACAGCGGACACAGCGGGGTACACAGAGGGACACAGCGGGCACACAGTGGGGACACAGCGGGACAAAGCAGGACACAGCGGGGACAGAGCAGGACAGAGCATGACACAGCGAGGACACATTGGGACACAGCGGGACACAGAGGAACTCAGCGGGAGACACAGCAGTACACACCGGGAAACAGTGTGACACACTGGGGAGACAGCAGGGACACAGTGGGGGACACAGCGGGACACAGCGGGTCACAGCGGGGGACACAGCGGGACACAGCGGGGGACACAGCGAGGACACAGCGGGTCACAGCGGGACACAGCATGGGACAAAGCAGGAGACAGCGAGGGACAAAGCGAGGACCCAGCTGGACACAGTGGGGTACACAGCGGGACACAGCAGGGGACACAGAAGGGTACACAGCGGGACACAGCGAGAAACACAGCGAGGTCACA
>NW_012306232.1:0-2749 GCF_000151885.1 Dipodomys ordii
TGCTTCTGCTTATTCTGTTTCTTCTGCTTCTCCTGCTTTTGATTCTCTTTCCGCTTCTGCTTCTCCTTCACCTTCTCATTATGCTTCTCCAGATTCTGCTTCTTCTGCTTCTCCTGCTTCTCCTCCTGCTTCAGGTTCTGCTTCTGCTTCTTCGGATTCTTATGCTTCTGCCTCTCCTGCTTCTGCTTCTTCTGCTTCCTCTCCTTCTCTTTCTGCTTCTCCTTCTGTTTCTGCTTCTCCTTCTGCTTCTGCTTCTTGTCCTTCTCGTGTTTCTTCTCCTTCTGCTTCTCCTGTTTCTGCATCTCCTGCTTCTCCTTCTGCTGCTCTTTCTGCTTCTCCTGCTGCTTATCCTTCTCCTGCTCCTTCTTCTGCTTCTCTTTCTGCTTTTCCTTCTGCTTCTCCTTCTGCTTCTGAATCTTCTGCTTCTTCTGCTACTGCCTCGGCTTCTTCTGCTTCTCCTTCTGCTTCTCCTTCTGCTTTTGATTCTCTTTCTGCTTCTGCTTCTCCTTCTGCTTCTCCAGATTCTGCTTCTTCTGCTTCTGTGCTTCTACTTCTGCTTCAGGTCCTGCTTCTGCTTCTTTGGCTTCTTCTGCTTCTGCTTCTCCTGCTGCTGCTTCTTCTGCTTCTCCTGCTTCTCTTTCTGCTTTTCCTTCTGTTTCTGCTTCTCCTTCTGCTTCTGCTTCTTCTCCTTCTTCTGTTTGTTCTGCTTCTGCTTCTCCTGCATCTGCTTCTCCTGCTTCTAGTTCTGCTTCTCTTTCTGCTTCTCCTTCTCCTTCTTCTGCTTCTCCTTCTGCTTCTACTTCAATTTCTCCTTCTGCTTCTCATTCTTCTTCTGCGTCTTCTGTTTCTCCTGCTTCTCCTGCTTCTCCTACTTCTCGTGCTGCTTCTCCTTCTGCGTCTCTTTCTGCTTCTGCTTATCCTTTTGCTTCTCCTACTCCTAATCCTTCTCTTTCGCATTCTCCTTCTTGATCTTCTGCTTGTCCTGGTGCTTCTGCTTCTGCTTATTCTACTATTTCTGTTTCTTCTGCTTCTGCTTCAGATTGTGCTTCTTCTGTTTCTCCTTCTGCTTCAGATTCTGCTTCTGCTTCTTCGGCTTCTCCTGTTTCTTCTGCTTCTGCTTCTCCTGCTTCTCTTTCTGCTTCTCCTGCTTCTCTTTCTGCTTCTCCTTCTGCTTCTGCTTCTCCTTCTCCTTCTGCTTCTGCTCTTCTCCTTCTTTTGTTTCTTTTGCTTCTGTTTCTTCTGCTTCTTCTTCTTCTGTTTCTTCTGATTCTACTTCTGCTTCTCCTTCTTCTCCTCTTTGTGCTTCTACTTCTGCTTCTTCTGATTCTCCTGCTTCTCCTTCTTGTTCTCCTTCTGTTTCTGCTTCTCTTTCTGCTTCTGCTTCTACTTCTGCTGCTCCTTCTCCTTCTCCTTCTTCTGCTTCTCCCACTGCTTCTGCTTCTTTTGCTTATTCTTTTTCTTCTGCTTCTGCTTCTCCTGCTTCTGCTTCTTCTGCTTCTACTGCTCCTCCTTATGCTTCTCCTTATGCTTCTTGATCTTCTTGTTCTTCTTCTTCTTGTTCTTCTTCTACTTTCTTCTTCTTCTTCTTCTTCTTCTTCTTCTTCTTCTTCTTCTTCTTCTTCTTCTTCTTCTTCTTCTTCTTCTTCTTCTCTTTCTTCTGCTTCTGCTTTTCCTGCTTCTTCTGCTTCTAATGCTTCTCTTTCTGCTTCTCATTCTGCTTCTGCTTCTCCTTCTGCTTCTCCTATTGATTCTGCTGCCCTTCCTTCTCCTTCTCCTTCTCCTACTTCTGCTTCTCCTTCTGCTTCTGCTTATTCTGGTTCTCCTGCTTCTCCTTCTGCATCTTCTTCTGCTTTTGCTTCTGCTTCTGCTTCTTCTTCTGCTTCTGCTTCTCCTTCTTCTGCTTCTCCTTCTGCTGCTGCTTCTGCTTCTCCTTCTTCTGCTTCTCCTTGTGCTGCTCCTTGTCCTTCTTCTGCTTCTCCCTCTGATTCTGCTTCCTATGCTTATTCTTTTTCTTCTGTTTCTGCTTCTCCTGCTTCTGTTTCTACTTCTTCTCCTTATGCTTCTCCTTTTTCTTCTTCTTCTTCTTCTTCTTCTTCTTCTTCTTCTTCTTCTTCTTCTTCTTTTTCTTCTTCTTCTTCTCTTTTTTCTGCTTCTTCTTTTCCTGCTTCTTCTGCTTCCACTCCTTCTCTTTCTTCTTCTCATTCTGCTTCTGCTTCTCCTATTGCTTCTGCGGCTCTTCCTTCTCCTTCTCCTACTTCTACTTCTCCTTCTGCTTCTGCTACTTCTGCTTCTCCTGCTTCTCCTTATGCATCTTCTTCTGCTTCTGCTTCTCCTTGTGCTTCTTCTTCTGCTTCTGTTTCTCCTTCTGTTTCTCCTTCTGCTTCTTCTGCTTCTCCTTCTGATTCTCCTTCTCCTTCTGTTTCTCTTTCTCCTTCTTGTTCTCCTGCTTTTCCTTCTGCTGCAACTGCTACTGCTTCTGCTTCTTCTGTTTCTTCTGCTTCTCCTTCTGCTTTTGATTCTCTTTCTGCTTCTGCTTCTCCTTCAGCTTCTCATTCTGCTTCTCCAGATTCTGCTTCTTCTGCTTCTCCTTCTGCTTCAGGTTCTGCTTCTGATTCTTCGGATTCTTATGCTTCGGATTTTCCTGCTTCTGCTTCTTCTGCTTCCCCTCCTTCTCTTTCTACTTCTCCTTCTGTTTCTGCTTCTCCTTAAAAGAATCTGCTTCTTGTCCTTCTCCTGTTTCTTCTGCTTC
>NW_012306233.1:0-2749 GCF_000151885.1 Dipodomys ordii
TCACGGGACACCATGGGACACAGTTTGACACAGCGGGACACAGTGGGGACACTGCAGGGACACAGCGGGACAAAGCGGGGGACACAGCGGGACACAGTGGGACACAGCGGGGGACACAGTTGGGGACAGCTGAGACAGAGAGGGGACACAGCGGGACAAAGCGGTGACACAGCTGGACACAGAGGGGTACACAGCGGGACACAGCGGGCACACAGCGGGGACCCAGCGGGACACAGCGGGATAAAGCAGGGACAGAGCGGGACACAGCGGGACATAGCGGGGGACACTGCGGGACCCAGCGGGGGACCCAGCGAGGATACAGCGGGACACAGCGGCGGACACAGCGAGGACACAGCGGGGGACACAGCGGGGGACACAGCGGGACACAGCGGGGAACACAACAGGACACAGCGGGACCCAGCGGGACACAGCTTCGATACAGTGGGGACACGAGTTACACAGCGTGGTACACATCTGTGGACACAACGGGACACAGTGTGGGCACAGCGGGACACAGCGAGACAAAGTGGGACACAGCAGGGACAAAGCATGAGACACAGCGGGGGACAGAGCGGGATTCAGCAAGGGACACAGCGAGGACACAGGGGGACACAGCGGGGACACAGCGGGGACTCAGCAGGTACTCAGTGGGACACAGCGGGCGCACAGCGGGGACACAGCGGGACACAGCAGGACACAGCGGAGGAAACAGCAGGACACAGCGGGGGACAGAGCGATGACACAGCGGGACACAGCGGGGACACAGGGGGACTCAGCAGGGTCACAGCGGGACACAGCGGGACAGAGCGTGACACAGCGGGGGCACAGCAGGGACACACCGGGGGACACAGTGGGACACACCAGGACACAGCGGGGGACACAGCAAGACACAACGGGGGACACAGCGGGGGACAGAGCTGGACACAACGGGGAACACAGCAAGGACCCAGCGGGACCCAGCGGGACACAACATCGATACAGCGGGGACACAGCGTTACACAGCGGGTTACAGAGCTGGGGACACAAAGGGACACAGTGGTGGACACAGCGGGACACAGCGGGCCAGAGTGGGACACAGACGGGACAAAGCGTGAGACACAGCAGGGGACAGAGGGGGAGACAGTGGGGGACACAACGAGGACACAGCGGGACACAGGGGAGACACAGCACGCAATCAGCGGGAGACACAGCGGGGGACAAAGCGGGACACCACGGAACACAGCGGGAAACAGCGGTGACCTTGCGGGGACACAGCGGGACACAGTGGGGGACACAGCGGGACAAAGCGGGGGGAACAGCGGGTCACAGAAGGACACAGCAGGGAACCCAGCGGGGGACAGCGGAGACAGAGAGGGGACACAGCCGGACAGCGGTGACACAGCTGGACACAACGGAGTACACAGCGGGACACAGAGGGCACACTGCGCGGACACAGCTGGAAACAGCGGGACACAGCAGGGACCGAGTGGGACAAAGCGGGACACAGCGGGACACAGCGGGGGACACAGCGGGACACAGCGGGGGACACAGCAGGGAACACAGCGAGGACACAGCGGGACCCAGCGGGACATAACGTCGATACAGCGGGGACACAGCGTTACACAGCGTGGTACACAGCTGTGGACACAACGGGACACAGTGGGGGCACAACGGGACACAGGGGGACACAGTGGGACACAGCGGGGACAAAGCATGAGACACAGTAAGGGACAGAGCAGGAGACAGCGGGGGACACAGCGAGGACACAGCGGGACCCAGCGGGATACAGCCTCGATACAGCGGGGACACAGCGTTACACAGCGGGTTACACAGCTGGGGACACAAAGGGACACAGTGGTGGACACAGCGGGACACAGCGGGACAGTGTGGGACACAGACGGGATAAAGCGTGAGACACAGCGGGGGACAGAGCGGGAGACAGCGGGGGACACAGCGAGGACACAGCGGGACACAGCGGGGACATAGTGGGGACTCAGCTGGGGACACAGCGGGGGACAAAGCGGGACACCACGGAACACAGCGGGACACAGCGTGAAACAGCGGTGACCCTGAGGGGACACAGCGGGACACAGCGGGAGACAGAGTGGGAGACAGCGGGGGAAACAGTGAGGACATAGGGAGACAGAGCAGGGACACAGTGGGGACTCAGCGGGGTCACAGCGGGATACAGCGGGACACAGCGGGACACAGCGGGACACAGCAGAGGACACAGCGGGACACAGCGGAGGACAGAGTGACGACAGAGCAGGACACAGCGGGGACACAGGGGGACTCAGCAGGGTTACAGCGGGACACAACGGGACACAGCTGGACACAGCGTGACACAGCGGGGACACAGCAGGGACACAGCAGGGACACAGTGGGGGACACAGCGGGACACAACGGGACACAGCGGGGGACACAGTAGGACAGAGCGGGGGACACAGCGGGGGACAGAGTGGGAGACAGCGGGGGACACAGCGAGGACCCAGTGGGACCCAGCGGTACACAGCGTCAATACAGCAGGTACACAGCAGGACACAGCGGGGTACACAGCTGGGACACAAAGGGACACATCGGGGACACAGCGAGGACACAGCAGAACACAGCGTGGGACACAGCGAGGATACAGCGGGACACAGCGGGACACAGCAGGACACAGCGGGGCTCAGCAGGGGACACAGCAGTACACAGCGGGACACAGCGGGGCACAGCGGGGGGCACAGCGAGGACACAGCGGGACACAGCATCGATACTGCGGGGACACGGC
>NW_012306234.1:0-2748 GCF_000151885.1 Dipodomys ordii
TCTGCTGTTCCTGCTTCTTCTGCTTCTCCTGCTTCTCCAAAAAGCATCTTCTTCTGCTTCTGCTTCTTCTTCTGCTTCTTCTGCTTCTGCTTCTCCTTCTTCTGCTTCTCCTTCTGATTCTCCTTCTGCTTCTCCTTCTGCTGCTCCTTCTCCTTCTTCTGCTTCCCCCTCTGCTTCTGCTTCTTATGCTTCTTCTTTTTCTTCTGGTTCTGCTTCTCCTGCTTCTGCTTCTTATGCTTCTACTGCTTCTTCTGCTTCTTCTGCTTCAACTTCTCTTTCTGCTTCTGCTTCTCCTGCTTGTTTTTCTGCTTCTTCTGCTGCTTCTCCTTCTACTAGTTCTTCTACTTCTTCTTCTGCTTCTCTTTTTGCTTCTCCTTCTCCTTCTGCTTCTGCTTCTGCCTCTTCTGTTTCTCCTGCCTGAATTTCTGGTTCTACTTCTTCTGCTGCTTCTCCTTCTGCTTCAGCTTCTACTTCTGCTTCTGTTTCTGCTTCTTCTGCTTCTACTCTTTCGGCTTCTCCTGCTTCTGCTTATTGTGCTTCTCCTGCTTCTTTTTCTGCTTTTCATTCCTCTTCTGCTTCTCCTTCAGCTTCTGCTTATCCTCCATCTCCTACTTCTGCTTCTCCTTCAACTTCTGCTTCTTCTGCTTCTCCTCATTCTCCTTCTGCATCTCCTTCTGCTAGTGCTTGTCCTTATGCTTCTTCTTCTGCTTCTGCTTCTCCTTCTCCTTCTCCTTCTTTTGCTTCTACTGTTGCCTCTGCTTCTTCTGCTTTTCCTGCTTCTCCTTCTGCTTCTGCTTCTTCTGCTTCTCCTGCTTCTCCTTCTGCATCTTCTTCTGCTTCTGCTTCTCCTTCTCCTTCTTCTGCTTCTCCTTCTGCTTCTGCTTCTTCTGCTTTACCTGCTTCTCTTTCTGCTTCTCCTTCTGTTTCTCCTTCTCCTTCTTGTTCTTCTGCTTTTCCTTCTGCTTCTCCTTCTGCTTCTGCTACAACAGCTACTGATTCTATTCTTCTGTTTCTTCTGCTTCTCCTTCTGCTTTTGATTCTCTTTCTGCTTCTGCTTCTCCTTCAGCTTCTCCTTCTGCTCCTCCAGATTCTGCTTCTTCTGCTTCTCCTGCTTCTCCTTCTGCTTCAGGTTCTGCTTCTGCTATTTCGGATTCTTATGCTTCTGCTTCTCCTGCTTCTTCTGCTTCCCTCCTTCTCTTTTTGCTTCTCCTTCTGTTTCTGCTTCTCCTTCTGCTTCTGCTTCTTGTCCTTCTCCTGTTTCTTCTGCTTCTGCTTCTCCTATTTCTGCATCTCCTGCTTCTCCTTCTGCTGCTCTTTCTGCTTCTCCTGCTGCTTTTCCTTCTCCTGCTCCTTCTTCTGCTTCTTTTTCTGCTTCTCCTTCTGTTTCTCCTTCTCCTTCTCGTTCTTCTGCTTTTCCTTCTGCTTCTCCTTCTGCTTCTGCATCTTCTGCTTCTTCTGCTACTGCCTCTGCTTCTTCTGTTTCTCCTGCTTCTCCTCCTGCTCTCCTGCTTTTGCTTCTCTTTCTGCTTCTGCTTCTCCTTCTGCTTCTCCAGATTCTGCTTCTTCTGCTTCTCCTTCTGCTTCAGGTTCTGCTTCTGCTTCTTCTTCTTCTGCTTCTCCTGCTGCTGCTTCTTCTGCTTCTCCTGCTTCTCTTTCTGCTTTTCCTTCTGTTTCTGCTTCTCTTTCTGCTTCTTCTCCTTCTTCTGTTTTTTTCTGTTTCTACTTCTCCTGCTTCTGCTTCTCCTGCTTCTCGTTCTGCTTCTTTTTCTGCTTCTCCTTCTCCTTCTCCTTCTGCTTCTCCTTCTCCTTCTGCTTCTGCTTCTCCTTCTGCTTCTGCTTCTGCTTCAATTTCTCCTTCTGATTCTCATTCTGCTTCTGCGTCTTCTGTTTCTTCTGCTTCTCCTGCTTCTCCTACTTCTCGTGCTGCTTCTCCTTCTGCGTCTCTTTCTGCTTCTGCTTATCCTTTTGCTTCTCCTCCTCGTAATCCTTCTCTTTCACCTTCTCCTTCTGCTTTTGCTGCTTCTCATGGTGCTTCTGCTTCAGCTTATTCTACTATTTCTGTTTCTTCTGCTTCTGCTTCAGATTGTGCGTCTTCTGTTTCTCCTTCTGCTTCAGATTCTGCTTCTGCTTCTTCGGCTTCTCCTGTTTCTTCTGCTTCTGCTTCTCCTGCTTCTTCTGGTTCTCCTGCTTCTCTTTCTGCTTCTCCTTCTGCTTCTGCTTCTCCTTCTGCTTCTGCTTCTGCTCTTCTCCTCCTTCTGTTTCTTTTGCTTCTGTTTCTTCTGCTTCTTCTTCTTCTGTTTCTTCTGATTCTACTTCTGCTTCTCCTTCTTCTCCTTCTCTTTCTGCTTCTTCTGATTCTCCTGCTTCTCCTTCTTGTTCTCCTTCTGTTTCTGCTTCTCTTTCTGCTTCTGCTTCTCCTTCTGCTGCTCCTTCTCCTTCTTCTTCTGCTTCTCTCACTGCTTCTGCTTCTGCTTCTTTTGCTTATTCTTTTTCTTCTGCCTCAGCTTCTCCTGCTTCTGCTTCTTCTGCTTCTACTGCTTCTCCTTATACTTCTCCTTATGCTTCTCCTTATGCTGCTGCTGCTTCTTCTTCTTCTTCGTCTTCTTCTTCTTCTCTTTCTTCGGCTTCTGCTTTTCCAGCTTCTGATGCTTCTGCTTCTCCTTCTGCTTCAGGTTCCCCTTCTGCTTCTTCAGCTTCTTCTGTTTCTTCTGCTTCTGCTTCTCCTGCAACTGCGTCTTCTGCTTCTGA
>NW_012306235.1:0-2748 GCF_000151885.1 Dipodomys ordii
TTCTCTTCTCCTTCTCCTTCTTCTGCTTTTCCTGCATGATCTTCTTCTACTCTCTTCTTTTTCTACTTTTTCAGTTTCTTCTACTTCAGACTTCTACTTCTTCTGCTTCTCCTTCTACTTCTATTTCTCCTTCTGCTTCTGCTCTTCTCCTTCTTCTATTTCTTCTACTTCTACTTCTCCTGCTTCTCCTTCTTCTACTTCTCCTACTTCTCCTTCTGATTCCCCGTCTCATTCTCCTTCTCCTTCAATTTCTCCTTCCTGTGCTTCTCATTCTGCTTCTGCTTCTGCTTCTCCTGCTTCTGCTTCTTCTGTTTCTCCTTCTGCTTCTCTTTCTGCTTCTAATTCTGCTTCTGCTCCTCCTACTCCTAATCCTTCTCTTTCTCCTTCTTATTCTTCTGCTTCTCGTTCTGCTTCTGCTTCTTCTGCTTGTTCTGTATCTTCTGCTTCTGCTTTTCCAGCTTCTGATGCTTCTGCTTCTCCTTCTGCTTCAGGTTCTCCTTCTGCTTCTTCAGCTTCTTCTGTTTCTTCTGCTTCTGCTTCTTCTGCTTCTGTTTCTATTTCTGCTTTTGCTTCTCCTTCTGTCCTTCCCCTTCTTCTGTTTCTTCTTCTTCTTCTTCTGCTTCTCCCGCTTCGGCTTCTTCTGCTTCTCCTGATTGTCCTTCTCCTTCTGCTTCTCCTTCTCCCTCTTCTGCTTCTCTTTCTGCTTCTGCTTCTTCTGATTCTCCACCTTATCCTTCTGTTTCTGCTTCTCTTTCTGCTTCTGCATCTCCTTCTGCTTCACCTTCTGCTGCTCCTTCTCCTTCTTCTGTTTCTCCCTCTGCTTCTATTTCTGCTTCTTATGCTTCTTCTTTTTCTTCTGCTTCTGCTTCTCCTGTTTCTGCTTCTTATGCTTCTACTGCTTCTTCTTCTGGTTCTGCTTCTTCTGCTTCTACTTCTCTTTCTGCTTCTGCTTCTCCTGCTTGTTTTTCTGCTTCTTCTGCTGCTTCTCCTTCTGCTGCTTCTTTTACTACTCCTTGTGCTTCTCTTTTTGCTTCTCCTTCTGCTTCTGCTTCTTCTGCTTCTCCTGCTTCTCCTCCTGCTTCTGCTTCTTCTGCTTCTCCTGCTTCTCCTTCTGCATCTTCTTCTGCTTCTCCTTCTCCTTCTTCTGCTTCTCCTTCTGATTCTCCTTTTGCTTCTTCTTCGTCTGCTTTACCTGCGTCTCTTTCTGCTTCTCCTTCTGTTTCCCTTCTCCTTCTTGTTCTTCTGCTTTTCCTTCTGCTTCTCGTTGTGCTTCTGCTAAACTGCTACTGCTTCTACTTCTTCTGTTTCTTCTGCTTCTCCTTCTGCTTTTGATTCTCTTTCTGCTTCTGCTTCTCCTTTTCCTTCTCCTTCTGCTTCTCCAGATTCTCCTTCTTCTGCTTCTCCTTCTGCTTCAATTCTGCTTCTGCTTCTTCGGATTCTATGCTTCTGCTTCTCCTGCTTCTGCTTCTTCTGCTTCCTCTCCTTCTCTTTCTGCTTCTCCTTCTGTTTCTGCTTCTCCTGCTTCTGCTTCTAGTCCTTCTCCTGTTTCTTCTCCATTCTGCTTCTCCTGCTTCTGCTTCTTCTGCTTTTCCTGCTTCTCTTTCTGCTTCTCCTTCTGCTTCTGTGCTTCTCTTTCTGCTTCTGCTTCTTATCCTTCTTCTATTTCTTTTGATTCTGCTTCTGCTTCTGCTTCTGCTTCTCCTGCTTCTCCTTCTTTTTCTCTTTATGCTTCTCCTTCTTCTGCTTCTACTTCTGCTTCTGCTTCTGCTTCTCCTTCTGCTGCTCTTTCTGCTTCTCCTGCTGCTTTTCCTTCTCCTGCTCCTTCTTCTGCCTCTCTTTCTGCTTCTCCTTCTGTTTCTCCTACTCCTTCTCCTTCTCGTTCTTCTGCTCTTCCTTCTGCTTCTCCTTCTGCTTCTGCATCTTCTGCTTCTTTCTGCTACTGCCTCTGCTTCTTCTGTTTCTTCTGCTTCCCCTTCTGCTTCTCCTTCTGCTTTTGCTTCTCTTTCTGCTTCTGCTTCTCCTTCTGCTTCTCCAGATTCTGCTTCTTCTGCTTCTCCTTCTGCTTCAGGTTCTGCTTCTGCTTCTTCGGCTTCTTCTGCTTCTGCTTCTCCTGCTGCTGCTTCTTCTGCTTCTCCTGCTTCTCTTTCTGCTTTTCCTTCTGTTTCTGCTTCTCCTTCTGATTCTGCTTCTTCTCCTTCCTATGTTTCTTCTGCTTCTGCTTCTCCTGCTTCTGCTTCTTCTGCTTCTCCTGCTTCTCCTTCTCATTCTCCTTCTCTTTCTGCTTCTGCTTATCCTTCTGTTTCTCCTACTCCTAATCCTTCTCTTTCTCCTTCTCCTTCTTCTTCTTCTGCTTCTCCTGCTGCTTCTTCTTCTGCTTCTTCTGCTTTTTCTGTTTCTTCTTCTTCTGCTTCAGCTTCTGCTTCTTCTGCTTCTCCTTCTGCTTCTGCTCTTCTCCTTCTGTTTCTTCTGTTTCTGCTTCTCCTGCTTCTTCATCTTCTGCTTCTCCTACTTCTCCTTCTGCTTCTCCGTCTCCTTCTCCTTCTCCTTCAATTTCTCCTTCTTGTGCTTCTCATTCTGCTTCTGCTTCTGCTTCTCCTGCTTCTGCTTCTTCTGTTTCTCCTTCTGCTTCTTCTGCTTCTCTTTCTGCTTCTTATTCTGCTTCTGCTCTTCCTACTCCTAATCCTTCTCTTTCTCCTTCTTCTTCTGCTTCTCGTTCTGGTTCTGCTTCTTCTGCTTGTTCGGTTTCTT
>NW_012306236.1:0-2748 GCF_000151885.1 Dipodomys ordii
TGCTTCTCATTCTGCTTCTGCTTCTCCTTCTCTGCTCTGCTCTCTGTTTCTCCTCAGCTTCTCTTCCGCTCTAATCTCTCTGCTCCTCATACTCTAATCTTCTCTTCTCGTTCTCTTCTGCTTCTCATTTTGTTCTGCTTCTTCTGCTTGTTCTGTTTCTTCTGCTTCTGGTTTTCCAGCTTCTCCTGCTTCTGCTTCTCCTTCTGCTTCAGGTTCTCCTTCTGGTTCTTGGGCTTCTTCTGTTTCTTCTGCTTCTCCTGCTACTGCTTCTTCGGCTTCTTCTGCTTCTCCTTCTGCTTCTCCTTCTGCTTCTGCTTTTCCTTCTGCTCCTTCTCCTTCTTCTGTTTCTTCTTCTTCTTCTTCTTCTTCTTCTCATTCTCCCGCTTCTGCTTCTTCTGCTTCTCCTGCTTGTCCTTCTCGTTCTGCTTCTCCTTCTCCTTCTTCTGCTTCTCTTTCTGCTTCTTCTTCTGTTTCTTTTGATTCTCCAACTTATCCTTCTTCTTCTCCTTCTGTTTCTGCTTCTCTTTCTGCTTCTGCATCTCCTTCTGCTTCACCTTCTGCTGCTCCTTCTCCTTCTTCTGTGTCTCCCTCTGCTTCTGCTTCTTATGCTTCTTCTTTTTCTTCTGCTTCTCCTGCTTCTGCTTCTTATGCTTCTACTGCTTCTTCTTCTGCTTCTGCTTCTTCTGCTTCTTCTGCTTCTACTTCTCTTTCTGCTTCTGCTTCTCCTACTTCTTTTTCTGCTTCTTCTGCTGCTTCTCCTTCTGCTGTTTCTTCTACTTCTTCTTCTGCTTCTCTTTTTGCTTTTCCTTCTGCTTCTGCTTCTGCTTCTTCTGTTTCTCCTGCCTGAATTTCTGGTTCAACTTGTTCTGCTGCTTCTCCTTCTGCTTCTGCTTCTACTTCTGCTTCTGCTTCTGCTTCTTCTCTTTCGGCTTCTCCTGCTTCTGCTTCTTGTGCTTCTCCTGCTTCTCTTTCTCCTTCTCATTCCGCTTCTGCTTCTCCTTCTGCTTCTCCTCCTTCTCCTTCTCCTACTTCTGCTTCTCCTTCAGCTTCTGATTCTTCTGCTTCTCCTGCTCCTCTTCTGCATCCCCTGCTTGTGCTTGTTTTTATGCTTCTTCTTCTGCTTCTGCTTCTCCTTCTCCTTCTTTTGCTTCTCCTTTTGCTTCTGCTTCTTCTGTTTGTCCTTCTTCTCCTTCTGCTTCTGCTTCTTCTGCTTCTCCTTCTGCATATTCTTCTACTTCTCCTTCTCCTTCTTCTGCTTCTCCTTCTGATTCTCCTTCTGCTTCTTCTTCTGCTGCTTTACCTGCTTCTCTTTCTGCTTCTCCTTCTGTTTCTCCTTCTCTTTCTCTTTCTCCTACTTGTTCTTCTGCTTTTCTTTCTGCTTCTCGTTCTGCTTCTGCTACAACTGCTACGGCTTCTACTTCTTCTGTTTCTTCTGCTTCTCCTTCTGCTTTTGATTCTCTTTCTGCTTCTGCTTCTCCTACTGCTTCTCATTCTGCTTCCCCAGATTCTGCTTCTTCTGCTTCATCTGCTTCTCCTTCTGCTTCAGGTTCTGCTTCTTCTGATTCTTATGCTTCTGCTTCTCCTGCTTCTGCTTCTTCTGCTTCCCCTCTTTCTCTTTCTGCTTCTCTTCTGTTTCTGCTTCTCCACCTGCTTCTGCTTCTTGTCCTTCTCCTGTTTTCTGCTTCTGCTTCTCCTGCTTCTGCTTCTTCTGCTTTTCCTGCTTCTCTTTTTGCTTCTCCTTCTGCTCCTTCTCCTTCTGCTTCTCCTATTGCTTCTGTTGCACTTCCTTCTCCTTCTCCTTCTCCTACTTCTGCTTCTCCTTCTGCTTCTGCTTCTCCTGCTTCTCCTTCTGCATCTTTTTCTGCTTCTGCTTCTCCTTCTGCTGCTTCTTCTGCTTCTGCTACTCCTTCTTCTGCTTCTCCTTCTGATTCTCCTTCTACTTCTCTTTCTGCTGCTAATGCTCCTTCTTCTGCTACTCCCTCTGATTCTTCTTCTTATGCTTATTCTTTTTCTCCTGCTTCTGCTTCTCCTGCTTCTGCTTCTTCTGCTTCTACTTCTTCTCCTTATGCTTCTCCTTCTCCTCTCTCTCTTCTTCTTCTTCTTCTACTTCTTCTCTTCTTCTTCTTCCTCGTCGTCTTCTTCATCATCTTCTTCTTCTTCTTCTTCTTCTTCTTCTTCTTCTTCTTCTTCTAATTCTTCTTCTTCTTCTTCTTCTTCTTCTTCTTCTTCTTCTTCTTCTTCTTCTTCTTCTTCTTCTTCTTCTTCTTCTTCTTCTTCTTCTGCTTCTTCTCTTTCTTCTGCTTCTTCTTTTCCTGCTTCTTCTGCTTCTACTGCTTCTCTTTCTGCTTCTCATTCTGCTTCTGCTTCTCCTTCTGCTTCTCCTATTGCTTCTGCGGCTCTTCCTTCTCCTTCTCCTACTTCTACTTCTCCTTCTGCTTCTGCTTCTTCTGCTTCTCCTGCTTCTCCTTATGCATCTTCTTCTGCTTCTGCTTCTCCTTATGCTGCTTCTTCTGCTTCTGTTTCTCCTTCTACTTCTCCTTCTGCTTCTTCTGCTTCTCCTGATTCTCCTTCTGCTTGTCCTTCTGTTTCTCCTTCTCCTTTTCGTTCTTCTGCTTTTCCTTTTGCTTCTGCTTCTGCTGCAACTGCTACTGCTTCTTCTTCTTCTGTTTCTTCTGCTTCTCCTTCTGCTTTTGATTCTCTTTCTTCTTCTGCTTCTGCTTCTACTTCAGCTTCTCATTCTGCTTCTCC
>NW_012306237.1:0-1749 GCF_000151885.1 Dipodomys ordii
CACTGCTGATTCTGCTCTTTGCCATAGACGTTCTTCCTGAAATCCATCCATGAGATCATTGACACCAACACAGTGGGGAATGGTGGGTCCAGCCTAACTCAGGGAAGTCAGAGGTGGAAGCCAGCCTGGGACTAGGCTTCTACTCTGGGTGTGGGCTGAAGCCAGGGCTGACATTTATTTCATTCTGAGCCTTGCAGGGGTAGGGAGACAGTGTAGACACAACATTGAGTCAGGTAAGATGGGAATCTGTGGCACCACTTGTGTGGGGGAGGCTGTGGCATTCGGGGGGCACTGTTCTTGGTACTCCTCTTTCAGACTTCCCTCTCCCTCTCTCATCCCTCAATAGTAAAAGAGAAACTTTAAATAAGGGTGTCGAAGAAGTGGCAGGGAAGTATTTCCATGTGAACCAGACTTGTGCTTCATATTCATCCTAGCCCCTAATTCCTATTTATCTGAGGATTGGCCATATGGATTTGGGGGAGGGGATCATCCTAGCTGAGAATGTGTCTCAGTGATAGAATGGTCGCCTAGCAAGTCTGAAGCCCTGGGTTTGATTCCACAAAGTTAAAGCTGGAAGGGGAGGTGGGGCTCAACTTGTAGACCACCAGTCTTGATCAAATAGAGCTCGAGGACAGTGGCCAGGCCCTGAGTTCAAGCCCCATAACTGGAAAAACAAATCCTTGTGGAGGCTTTATTTTCCCTTTGGAAACAATTTATGCTATGTGATAAGCATAACATGGGCCTCTTCCCTGGCCACCAATGGGCAATTAGATGTCCCTGGAATTTGGGCTTCCTCCCAGCAGCCTCTGCTCTAACTCGACCCACAGGGTACCCTTCCTATCACCAGGTAGATGGAGGCCTAGAGAACTCCACCTGGCCACCTAGTTCTGGTGGCTGCTGAGGATTTGGGAACTCAGTATGTCACATAGGGAGTCATCATCCCCATCAGTCTACAGAGAAAAGGGATGGAGCACTGCAAGCCTGAGTGCACCAGCTGTGGGTAGTTCTGGATGTGGGGATCTGCAGCAGGACATGCTGTGCGGGGGAGTCCTGTATGGGGCAGCGAACCCTGACTTCTCCTCTTGCAGTTTGCACACTATCCTGAAGTGGCAATTTTTCAAAACCTTTTTGTGCCTTCCTCATTTTGCCTACCCAGGAGCCTGAGGCCTCTGAAGAAGCTGGACTGGTGGAGAGCTCAGCCTGTGTCGGTATCTGGAGCCCCGTGTAGGAGCAACAGAAACCCTTGCAGCTATCTACTCTTCATATTCTCCTGGGAAAGCCGGCACATGCACTCGACTTTCTCCTGACACAGCTGATCCAGAATGAACATCTGTACTTTACATGCCAAAAGGGATTCCTGGACGGTGCGGATATGTGCCGACAGCTGGTTGCATCGATGGTGGAGCTCATCTGCAGGACTCTGGAAGTCCACCTCATCAGGCAGGTTGCAGATGAACCAGATTTTCTTCTTGGATGCCCACATGTCCCACTTCTCATTCCCTCATGTGTTGTGGTGGCAGCTCACGGGGCGGGGGACCTGTGGCTCCAGCTCTATCTGGTACTGAACAGTCCGGGGAAGGGGGAGTGCCTGCAGCAGTCCGGCAGGAGTTTCCCCCTGTGGATCTCAGCCTGCGAGAGTGCTAACAGAACCACATCCCTTTCAGTTTGGGGGACATCTCCATCCTCTGCCATAGGCACATTGAGGAGAGTCGCTTCCTCAGCTTTTGCTTCTCCAGGGTTCACAGCTTC
>NW_012306238.1:0-999 GCF_000151885.1 Dipodomys ordii
TAAGTAGTAACCACAGAAGCCACCATCTCCAGCTCCCCCATGCACTGTTCTGCACCCTGTAGGCAGCTGGTGAGAGCTTTATGCTTCATTTCTCTGTCATCGGCAGCGAGCTGCATGTGGGCTGGTGCCGACTGTAAATCACTTTCTGCTAAAACCAACCACTGTATGGGTAGCTTGTGGATGTCTAGCTCTGTTCTTGGTGCTTTGTGCACTTGGGCTACCTTCTCCTGCTCTTTCGCTTGTCAATCTTGCAGGTCTTTCTTTTCCTGCTTCAGTGGTTGGATCTTGGCACAGAGCACCTGGTTTCTTCTTTTGCTGCAGTCCAGGGAAGGCACCACATGTCGGTAGCATCTCTGCAGATTCTTGGTGGTATCTGGACCCTTGACACTCTGGACCCTGGTGGCTGTGACTGTGTCCAAAGGCAGGGGAGCATCACCTTTGGCCAGACCCTCCGTTGAATAACCCTCCCCAGTGGTGTTTGTGTTTGGAATCCTTCCCTTTTTTGTATTCTTTGTTTTCTTGAATGTTGAAGGTCTGACGTGAGGATTCTTCTGCTGGTGTTCTGGCCGTGGTTTGTTGCCCGCAGCTCTGTCTCAGAATATTGTTGTTTCACACATCTGAGCGCTTGGATGGGAAAGATGGGCTGGCCACATTCCCAGGCTCTGGGAAATCCTCTATTCTCCCACTCACTGACTAGGTTGCCAATTTCCTATTGTACTCCAAATTCGCCTCGAGACTCTTGCTTACCACTCAGTTACCTCTACTTTCCACAACTTCTGGTAGTGGTGTCAACCAACAGACAGCCGCATGGCTACACAGATTGTTGTGTATGTCTCTTTGTTGCCAGTCCCGGACATTGAACTCAGGACCTAGGCACAGTTCATGAGCTGCTTTTGCTCAAAGATACCCCTCTACCACTGTAGCCACATGGCTCTACTTCTGGATTTGTTGACACTGAAGTTGGACAGGCGTCTCAAGCACTTTCCAGTCTAGGGTGAC
>NW_012306239.1:0-2748 GCF_000151885.1 Dipodomys ordii
AAGGAGAAGCGGAAGAAATTCAGTAAGATACCGATGTGGCCAGTTGCATTTTGCATGCTATAGCTGAATGGAGGAGCGGTAGTAAAGCTCCAGTCCTGAGTATGATTACGAGAGATCTATGCGATTCAGCCGGTGTTTCAAAAGAGAAGCAGAGGTCGCAGTAGTCTGAAGCATATGCTGTTGATTCTTTTTGTAGATGCCTAGGGGTAAACAGATGCATAGGAAGCAGCAGAAGATTTATGCAGAATCTGAAGAAGATGCCGAAGGAGTATCCGATGTAGCAGATGAAGCAGAAGCAGAAGGAGATGTACAATTAGGAGAATGAAGAGCCACAGAAGAAATAGGTGAAGCAGAAGGAGAAGCAGAAGCCGAATGAGAAGCAGTAAGAGATGCAGAAGAAGCAGGAAAAGCAGAAGCAGACGAAAGAGAAGAAGAAGAAGAAGAAGAAGAAGAAGAAGAAGAAGAAGAAGAAGAAGAAGAAGAAGAAGAAGAAGAAGAAGAAGAAGACGAAGGAGAAGAAGAAGAAGAAGCATAAGGAGAAGCATAAGGAGGAGAGGCATAAGGAGAAGCAGAAGAAGCAGAAGCAGGAGAAGCAGAAGCAGAAGAAAAAGAATAAGCAAAAGAAGCAAAATCAGAGGGAGAAGCAGAAGAAGGAGAAGGAGCAGAAGGAGAAGGAGAAGCAGAAGGAGAATCAGAAGGAGAAGCAGAAGAAGGAGAAGCAGAAGCAGAGAAGAAGGAGAAGAGCAGAAGTAGAAGCAGAAGGAGAAGCAGAAAGAGAAGCAGGAGAAGCAGAAGAAGCAGGAGAAGCAGAAGCAGAAGAAACAGGAGAAGCCGAAGAAGCAGAAGCAGAATCTGAAGCAGGAGAAACAGAAGAAGCACAATCTGAAGCAGAAGCAGAAGAAATAGAAATAGTAGAATAAGCAGAAGCAAAAGCAGCAGGTGAAGCAGAAGAAAAAGAAAGAGAAGGCGAAAGGGAAGTATTAGGAGTAGGAGAAGCAAAAGGATAAGCAGAAGCAGAAAGAGACGCAGAAGGAGAAGCAGCACGAGAAGTAGGAGAAGCAGGAGAGGCAGAAGCAGAAGAAGCAGAAGAAAAAGAAGACGCAGAAGCAGAATGAGAAGCAGAAGGAGAAATTGAAGCAGAAGCAGAAGGAGAAGCAGAAGAAGGAGAAGGAGAAGCAGAAAGAGAAGCAGAACGAGAAGCAGGAGAAGCAGAAGCAGAAGAACAGAAGAGGCGAAGAAGCAGAAGCAGAAGGAGAAGGAGAAACAGAAGGAGAAGCAGAAAGAGAAGCAGAAGAAGGAGCAGAAGCAGCAGCAGGAGAAGCAGAAAGCAGAAAGAGCAGCAGAAGGAGGAGCAGGAGATGCAGAAACAGGAGAAGCATAAGCAGAACAAACAGGAGAAAGACAAGAAGCAGAAGCAGAAGGAGAAGCAGATACAGAAGGAGAAGCAGAAAGTGAAGGAGGGGAAGCAGAAGAAGCTGAAGCAGGAGAAGCAGAAGCATAAGAATCCGAAGAAGCAGAAGGAGAACCTGAAGGAGAAAGAGAAGCATGAGAAGCAGAAGAAGCAGAATCTGGAGAAGCAGAAGGAGAAGCACAAGGAGAAGCAGAAGCAGAAAGAGAATCAAAAGCAGAAGGAGAAGCAGAAGAAACAGAAGTAGAAGCAGTAGCAGTTGTAGCAGAAGCAGAACGAGAAGCAGAAGGAAAAGCAGAAGAACAAGAAGGAGAAGGGAAACAGAAGGACAAGCAGTAGGAGAATAAGAAGGAGAAGCAGAAGAAGGAGAAGCAAAAGCAGAAGAAGATGCAGAAGGAGAAGCAGAAGAAGCAGAAGCAGAAGGAGAAGCAGGAAAAGCAGAAGAAGCAGAAGCAAAAGGAGAAGCAAAAGAAGGAGAAGGAGAAGCAGAGGCAGAAGAAGAAGCATAAGGAGAAGCACAAGCAAAAGGAGATGCAGAAGGAGAAGCAGGAGAAGCAGAAGAAGCAGAAGATGAAGGAGAAGCAGAAGTAGGAGAAGGAGAAGGAGGAGAAGCAGAAGCAGAAGGAGAGGCAGAAGCGGAATGAGAACCAGAAAGAGAAGCAGGAGAAGCACAAGAACCAGAAGCAGGAGAAGCCGAAAGAGAAGAAGCAGAAGAAGCAGAAGCAGAAGCAGAAGTAGAAGCAGAAGCAGAAGGAGAAGCAGCAGAAGAAGTACCAGAAATTCAGGCAGGCGAAACAGAAGAAGCAGAAGCAGAAGCAGAAGGAGAAGCAAAAAGAGAAGCAGTAGGAGAAGTAGAAGAAGCAGCAGAAGGAGAAGAAGCAGAAAAACAATCAGGAGAAGCAGAAGCAGAAAGAGAAGTAGAAGCAGAAGAAGCAGAAGAAGAAGCAGTAGAAGCACAAGAAGCAGAAGCAGGAGAAGCAGAAGATAAAGAAGAAGCATGAGAAGCAGAAGCAGAGGGAGAAACAGAAGAAGGAGAAAGAGCAGGAGAATGTGAAGCAGAAGGAGATGAAGAAGTAGAAAGAGAAGCAGAAACAGAAGGAGAAGAAGAAGGAGAAGTTGGAGAATCAGAAGAAGCAGAAGCAGAAGCAGAAGGAGAAGGAGAAGAAGGAGAAGGAGAAGCAGAAGGAGAAGGACAAGCAGGAGAAGCTGAAGAAGCAGAAGCGGGAGGAGCAGAAGAAGAAGAAGAAGAAGAAGAAACAGAAGAAAGAGAAGGAGCAGAAGGAGAAGCAGAAGCAGAAGGAGAAGCAAAAGAGAAGCAGAAGAAGCTGAAGAAGCAGTAT
>NW_012306240.1:0-2748 GCF_000151885.1 Dipodomys ordii
CAGCGGGGTACACAGCGGGACACAGCGGACACACCGGGGACACAGCGGGACTCAGCGGGACACAGTGGGGACAAAGTGGGACACAGCGGGACAAAGCGGGGGACACAGCGGGACACAGCTGGGGACACAGCGAGGACACAGCGGGATACAGCGGGGACACAGTGAGGACACAGCGGGACACAGCGGGGGACACAGCCGGACACAGCGGGGGAAACAGTGGGGGACACAGTGGGACACAGTGGGACACAGCGGGGGACACATGGGGAACACAGCGGGACACAGCGGGGACACAGCGGGACTCAGCGGGGGACACAGCAGTATACAGCAGGACACAGCGGGGACACAGCAGGGACACAGCGGGGACACAGCGGGACACAGCGGGGAACACAGCGGGACACAGAGGGGGACACAGAGGGGTACACAGCAGGACACAGCTGGGAACACAGCGGGTCACAGCGGGACACAGCGGGAACACAGCTGGACACAGCGGGGTACACAGTGGGACACAGGGGGCACACAGTGAGGACACAGCGGGGGACACAGCGGGACACAGCGGGTCACAGTGGGGGACACAGCGGGGGACAAAGCGGGGGACAGCAGAGGACAGAGAGGGGACACAGCGGCGACAAGAAGGGGACGCAGCTGGGGACACAGCGTGGACACAGCAGGACACAGGGGGACACTGCGGTACACAGCGGGACACAGCGGGGGACACAGTGGGACACAGCGGAGACACAGCAGGACACAGCGGGACACAGTGGGGGACACAGCGGTACACAGCTTGGGACACAGCGAGGACAAAGCGGGACACAGCGGGACACAGCGGGGACACAGCAGGGACACAACAGGGACACAGCGAGGACACAGCGAGACACAGTGGGGAACACAGCGAGGACACAGAGGGACACAATGGGACACAGCGTCGATACAGCGGGGAGGCAGCGTTACATAGCGTGGTACACACTGTGGACACAACGGGACACAGTGGGGGCACAGCGGGTCACAGTGGGACACAGCGGGGAGACAGCAGGGACACAGTGGGGGACACAGCGGGACACAGCGGGTTACAGCGGGGAACACAGCGGGACACAGCAGGGGACACAGGGAGGACACAGCGGGTCACAGCGGGACACAGCGTAGGACAAAGCAGGAGACACCGAGGGACAAAGAGAGGACCCAGCTGGACACAGCGGGGTACACAGCGGGACACAGCGTGGGACACAGAAGGGTACACAGCGGGACAAAGCGAGAAACACAGCGAGGTCACTGGGGGCCAAAGCGGGACAACACGGGACACAGTGTGACACAGTGTGACACAGTGGGGACACTGCAGGAGCACAGCGGGACAAAGCGGGCGACAAAGCGGGACACAGCGGGACTCAGCGGGAGACACAGCGGGGGACAGCAGGGGACAGAGAGGGGACACAGCGGGAGACAAAAAGGGGGACAGCAGGGGACAGAGAGGGGACACAGCGGGACACAGCGGGAACACAGCTGGACACAGCGGGGTACACAGCGGGACACAGGGGGCACACAGTGGGGACACAGCGGGGGACAAAGCGGGACACAGCGGGTCACAGCGGGGGACACAGCGGGACACAGCGGGGGACACAGAGGGGTACACAGCGGGACACAGCCGGGAACACAGCGCGGACACAGTGGGACACACCGGGACACAGCGGGACACAGCGGTACACAGCGGGACACAGCGGGGGACACAATGGGACAAAGCGGGGACACAGCAGGACACAGCAGGACACAGCAGGGGACACAGCGGTACACAGCTTGGGACACAGCGAGGACAAAGCGGGACACAGTGGGACAGAGCGGGGACACAGCAGGTACACAGCAGGGACACAGCGAGGGACACAGCGGGGGACACAGCGGGACACTACGAGGAACACATCGAGGACCCAGCGGGACCCAGCAGGACACAGCGTCGATACAGAGGGGACACAGAGGGACACAGCGGGGTACACAGCTGAGGACACAACGGGACACAGCGGTGAACACAGCGAGGACACAGCGGGACACAGCGGGGACACTGCGGGAACATAGCGGGACACAGCTAGTACAGAGCGGGACACAGCGGGGTCACAGAGTGGTACACAGCGGGACACATCGGGAAACAAAGCGAGGTCACAGCGGGGGACAAAGCGGGACAACACGGAACACAGTGTGACACAGCGGGACACAGCGGGACACAGCGGGGTACAAAGAGGGACAAGGCGGGCACACAGCGGGGACACAGCGGGACACAACGGGACACAGCGGGGACACAGTGGGACACAGCGGGACAAAGCGGCAGACACAGCGGGACACAGCAGGCACACAGCGGGGACACAGCGGGACACAGCGGGACACAGCGGGGACAGAGCGGGACACAGCCGGACACTGTGGGACACAGCAGGGGACACAGTGGGACACAGTTGGGGACCCAGTGAGGACACAGCGGGACACAGCAGGGGACACAGCGAGGACACAGCGGGGGACACAGCGGGGGACACAGCGGGACACAGTGGGGAACACAGCGAGGACACAGCGGGACACAGCGTCGATACAGCGGGGACACAGCGTTACACAGCGTGGTACACAGCTTTGGACACAACGGGACACAGTGGGGGCACAGCCGGACACAGCGGGACACAGTGGGACACAGCAGGGACAAAGCGTGAGACACAGCGGGGGACAGAGAGGGAGAAAGCAGGGGACACAGCGAGGACACAGCGGGACACAGCGGTGACACAA
>NW_012306241.1:0-2748 GCF_000151885.1 Dipodomys ordii
GAGACACAGCGGGGAATTAAGCTGGACACAGCGGGGTACACAGCGGGTCACAGTGGGGACACAGCGGGGACACTGAGGGACACAGCGCGTCCCAGCAGGGACACAGCGGGGGACACAGCAGGACACAGCGAGGGACACAGCGAGGACACAGCGGGACACAGCGGGGGACACAGCGAGGACACAGCAGGACATAGCGGGGAAACAGCGGGCCCCAAGGGGGACACAGAAGTGGACACAGCGGGACACAGCGGGGGACACAGCGGGACACAGCGGGGGACACAGCGAGGACACAGCGGGACACAGCGGGGGACACAGCGAGGACACAGCAGGACACAGCGGGGACACAGCGGGCCCCAAGGGGGACACAGCAGTGGACACAGCGGGACACAGCGGGGGACACAGCGGGACACAGCGGGGGACACAGCGAGGACACAGCGGGACACAGCGGGGGACACAGCGAGGACACAGCAGGACATAGCGGGGAAACAGCGGGCCCCAAGGGGGACACAGCAGTGGACACAGCGGGACACAGCGGGGGACACAGCGGGACACAGCGGGGGACACAGCGGGACACAGCAAGACACAGCGGGGGACACAGGTTGGACACAGCGGGACACAGCGGGGACACAGCGGGACTCAGCGGGGGACACAGCAGTACACAGCGGGACACAGTGGGACACAGCGGGATACAGCGGGGGACACAGCGGAACACAGAGGGGGACACAGAGGGGTACACACGGACACAGCTGGGAACACAGCGAGGACACAGCGGGACCTAGTGGAACACAGCGTCGATATAGCAGGGACACAGCAGGACACAGCGGGGTACACAGCTGGGCACACAAAGGGACACATCGGGGGACACAGCAAGGACACAGCAGAACACAGCGTGGGACACAGCGAGGACACAGCGGGACACAGCAGGACACAGCGTCGATACAGCTGGGACACAGCGGGACACAGCAGGGTACACAGCTGGGGACACAATGGGACACAGCAGGGGACACAGCGAGGACACAGCAGAACACAGCATGGGACACAGCGAGGACACAGCGAGACACAGCGGGACACAGCGGGGACACAGCGGGACACAGCGGGGTACACAGCAGGGCACACAAATGGACACATCAGGGGACACAGCGAGGACACAGCGGAACACAGCGTGGGACACAGCGAGGACACAGCGACACAGCGGGACACAGCAGGGACACAGCAATAGACACAGCGGGACACAGCGGGGGACACAGCGGGACACAGCGGGACACGGGGACAGAGCGGTGGACAGAGCGGGACACAGCGGGGACACAGCGGGGACACAGCGGGACATAGCAGGGACACAGTGTGACACAGCGGGACACAGCGGTCACAGCGGGGGACACAGCCGGACACAGGGGGACACAGCGGGACACAGCAGGACACAGCTGTAGACACAGTGGGACACAGCGGGCGACAGAGTGGGACACAGCGGGGGACACAGCGAGGACACAGAGGGACCCAGTGGGACACAGCGTCGATACAGCTGGGACACCGCGGGACACAGCAGGGTACACAGCTGGGGACACAACGGGACACAGCAGGGGACACAGAGAGGACACAGCAGAACACAGCATGGGACACAGCGAGGACACAGCGAGACACAGCGGGACACAGTGGGGACACAGCGGGACACAGCGGGGTACACAGCTGGGCACACAAATGGACACATCGGGGGACACAGCGAGGACACAGCGGAACACAACGTGGGACACAGCGAGGACACAGCGACACAGCGGGACACAGCAGGGACACAGCAGTAGACACAGCGGGACACAGCGGGGGACACAGCGGGACACAGCGGGACACAGGGGGGACACAGCAGTTCACAGCGGGATACAGCGGGACATAGCGGGACACAGGAGGGGACACAGCAGGACACAGAGGGGGACACAGAGGGGTACACAGCGGGACACAGCGGGACACAGTGGGACACAGCAGTTCACAGCGGGTCACAGCGGGACACCACGGAACACAGGAGGGGACACAGCAGGACACAAAGGGACACATCGAGGGACACAGCGAGGACACAGCGGAACACAGCGTTGGACACAGCGAGGACACAGCGGTACACAGCGGGACACAGCTGGACACAGCAGGGACACAACAGTAGACACAGCGGGACACAGCGAGGGACACAGTGAGGACACAGTGGTACACAGCGGGGACTCACCGGGGGACACAGAGGGGGACAAAACAGGACACCACGGGACACAGCGGGACAAGGCGAGCACACAGCGGGGACACAGCAGGGACACAGCGGGACACAGCGGGACACAGCGGGACACAGCGGGGGACACACCGGGCCACAACGGGGGACACAGCGAGGACACAGCGGGACACAGCGGGAGACAGCCGGGGACACAGCGGGACACAGCGGGGACACAGCGGGGACACAGCAGTGGACACAGCGGGACACAGCGGGACACAGAGGGGGACACAGAGAGGACACATTGGAACACAGGGGGGACACAGCGGGACTCAGCCGGGGAAACAGCAGAACACAGCGGGACACAGCAGGGACACAGCCAGGACACAAAGGAGGACACAGCAGGACACAGTGGGGGACAAAGCGGGACACAGCGGGGGACACAGAGGGGTACACAGCAGGACACAGCGGGGAACACAGCAAGGACACAATGGGACCAAGCGGGACACAGCGTCGATGCAACGGGGACATAGCGGGACACAGCTGGGTACACAGCTAGGGTCACT
>NW_012306242.1:0-2748 GCF_000151885.1 Dipodomys ordii
TCAAGGATAGCAGATGACGAGAAGCAGAAGGAGAAGCAGAAGCAGAAGAATGCAGCACAAGGAGAAGCAGAAGCAGAAGAAGATGCAGAAGGAGAAGCAGAAGAAGCAGAAGCTGAAGGAGAAGTAAAAGTAGTAGAAGGAGAAGGAAGAGCAGCAGAAGCAATAAGAGAAGCAGAAGGAGGAGCAGAATCAGAATGAGAAGCAGAATGAGAAGCAGAAGAAACAGAAGATGCAGGAATAGCAGAAGCAGAAGAAAGAGAAGAAGAAGAAGAAGAAGAAGAAGAAGAAGAAGAAGAAGAAGAAGAAGAAGAAGAAGAAGAAGAAGAAGAAGAAGAAGAAGAAGAAGAAGAAGAAGAAGGAGAAGGAGAAGAAGAAGAAGGAGAAGGAGAAGGAGAAGCATAAGGAGAAGCAGAAGAAGCAGAATCAGGAGAAGCAGAAGCAGAACAAAAAGAATAAGCATAAGAAGCAGAATCAGAGGGAGAAGCAGAAGAAGGAGAAGGAGCAGCAGAAGGAGAAGCAGAAGGAGAATCAGAAGGAGAAGCAGAAGAGGGAGAAGCAGAAGCCGAAGAAGCAGCAGAAAGAGAAGCAGAAGCAGAAGAAAATGCAGAAGGAGAAGCAGGAGAATCAGAAGAAGCAAAAGCAAAAGGAGAAGCAGAAGTAGGAGAAGGAGAAGGAGAAGGAAGGGCAGCAGAAGCAATAGGAGAAGCAGAAGAGAAGCAGAAGCAGAATGAGAAGCAGAAAGAGAAGCACTAGAAGCAGAAGAAGCAGGAAAAGCAGAAGCAGAAGAAAGAGAAGAAGAAGAAGAAGAAGAAGAAGAAGAAGAAGAAGAAGAAGAAGAAGAAGAAGAATAAAGAGAACAAGAAGAAGAAGAAGAAGAAGAAGAAGAAGAAGAAGAAGAAGAAGAAGAAGAAGAAGAAGAAGAAGAAGAAGAAGGAGAAGAAGAAGGAGGAGGAGAAGCATAAGGAGAAGCAGAAGGAAAAGCAGAAACAGAAGGAAAAGCAGAAGGAGAAGACGCAGAAGCAGAAGAAACAGCAGCAGGAGAAGCAGAAGCAGAAGAAGACGAAGAAGCAGAAGCAGAACCTGAAGCAGAAGGAGAAACAGGAGAAGGAGAAGAAGCAGAATCTGGAGAAGCAGAAGGAGAACCAGAAGCAGAAAGAGAAGCAAAAGCAGAAGGAAAAGCAGAAGGAGAATTAGAAGAAACAGAAGAAGCAGACGCAGTAGCAGAAGCAGCAGAAGATGCAGAAGCAGAAGGAGAAGCAGAAGGAAAAGTAGAAGTACGAGAAGGAGAAGGAGAAGGAGAAACAGAAGGAGAAGCAGAAAGAGAAGCAGAAGAAGGAGCAGGAGAAGGAAAAGCAGCAGGAGAAGCATAAAGAGCAACAGAAGGAGAAGCAGGAGATGCAGAAACAGGAGAAGCATAAGGAGAAGAAACAGGAGAAGGACAAGGAGCAGAAGCAGAAGGAGAAGCAGAAACAGAAGGAAAAGCAGAAGGAGAAGCAGGAGAAGCAGAAGAAGCAGCAGCAGGAGAAGCAGAAGCAGAAGAAGCCGAAGAAGCAGAAGCAGAACCTGAAGCAGAAGGAGAAGCAGGAGAAGGAGAAGAAGCAGAATCTGGAGAAGCAGAAGGAGAAGCAGAAGCAGAAAGAGAAGCAAAAGCAAAAGGAGAAGCAGAAGAAACAGAAGAAGCAGAGGCAGTACCAGAAGAAGCAGAAGATTCAGAAGCTGAAGGAGAAGCAGAAGGAAAAGCAGAAGAACGAGAAGGAGAAGGAGAAGGAGAAACAGGAGAAGCAGAAAGAGAAGCAGAAGAAGGAGCAGGAGAAGGAAAAGCAGCAGGAGAAGCAGAAAGAGCAGCAGAAGGAGAAGCAGGAGATGCAGAAACAGGAGAAGCAGAAGCAGAAGAAACAGGAGAAGGACAAGAAGCAGAAGCAGAAGGAGAAGCAGAAACAGAAGGAGAAGAAGAAAGAGAAGGAGGGGAAGCAGAAGAAGCAGAAGCAGGAGAGGCAGAAACATAAGAATCCGAAGAAGCAGAAACAGAACCTGAAGCAGAAGAAGAAGCAGGAGAAGCAGAAGAAGCAGAATCTGGAGAAGCATAATGAGAAGCAGAAGGAGAAGCAGAAGCAGAAAGAGAATCAAAAGCAGAAGGAGAAGCAGAAGAAACAGAAGCAGTAGAAGCAGTAGCAGTTGTAGCAGAAGAAGAAGGAGAAGCAGAAGTAAAAGCAGAAGAAAAAGAAGGAGAAGGAGAAACAGAAGGAGAAGCAGATGGAGAAGCAGAAAGAGAAGCAGTAAAGCAGAATAAGAAGAAGCAGAAGGAGAAGCAGAAGAAGGAGAAGGAGAAGCAGAAGCAGAAGAAGATGCAGAAGGAGAAGCAGGAGAAGCAGAAGAAGCAGAAGCAGAAGGAGAAGCAGGAAAAGCAGAAGAAGCAGAAGCGAAAGAAGGAGAAGGAGAAGCAGAAGCAGAAGAAGGAGCATAAGGACAAGCACAAGTAGAAGGAGATGCAGAAGGAGAAGCAGGGGAAGCAGAAGAAGCAGAAGCTGAAGGAGAAGCAGAAGTAGGAGAAGGAGAAGGAGGAGAAGCAGAAACAGAAGGAGAAGCAGAAGCGGAATGAGAAGCAGAAAGAGAAGCACGAGGAGCACAAGAAGCAGAAGCAGGAGAAGCCGAAAGAGAAGAAGCAGAAGAAGCAGAAACAGAAGCAGAAGTAGAAGCAGAAGCAGAAGGAGAAGCAGCAGAAGAAGTAGAACCAGAAATTCAGGCAGG
>NW_012306243.1:0-2748 GCF_000151885.1 Dipodomys ordii
TCATGTGTACCCCTCTGTGTCCCCTTCTGTGTCCCGCTGTGTCTCTCGCTGTGTCCTGCTTTGTCCTGCTGTGTCCCGCTGTGTACTGCTGTGTCCCCCGCTGAGTCCCGCTGTGTCCCCGCTGTGTCCCGCTGTGTCCCACCTGTATCCTCCGCTGTGTCCAGCTGTGTCCCGCTGTGTCTCCCGCTGCGTCCCCTGCTGTGTCCCACTGTGTCCCCCGCTGTGTCCCGCTGTGTCCACTGCTGTGTCCCCGTTGTGTCCCGCTGTTTCCCCCGCTATGTTCCGCTGTGTCCTCGCTGTGTCCCCCGCTGTGTCCTGCTGTGTCCTCGCTGTGTCCCCCGCTGTGTCCCGCTGTGTCTTCGCTGTGTCCCCCGCTGTGTCCTTCTGTGTCCCCCGCTGTGTCCCGCTGTGTCCCGCTGTTTCCACCGAATGTCCCGCTGTGTCTCCCGCTGTGTCCTGCTTTGTCCCGTTGTGTCATGCTGTGTACTGCTGTGTCCCCCGCTGAGTCCCGCTGTGTCCCCGCTGTGTCCCGCTGTGTCCCACCTGTATCCCCCGCTGTGTCCAGCTGTGTCCCGCTGTGTCTCCCGCTGTGTCCCCCGCTGTGTCCCACTGTGTCCCCATCTGTGTCCTGCTGTGTCCACTGCTGTGTCCCCGTTGTGTCCCTCTTTTTCCCCAGCTATGTCCCGCTGTGTCCTCGCTGTGTCCCCCGCTGTGTCCCGCTGTGTCCCGCTGTGTACCCAGCAGTGTCCTTCTGTGTCCCCCGCTGTGTCCCGCTGTGTCCCGCTGTGTCCCCACTGTGTCCAGCTGTGTCCCCGCTGTGTCCTCTGCTGTGTCCCCGCTTTGTGCCCTGCTTTGTCCCCTCTGTGTCCCGCTGTGTCCCGCTGTGACCCCCGCTGTGTCCCGCTGTGTCCCCTGCTGTGTCCCCCGCTGTGTCCCGCTGTGTCCTCGCTCTGTTCCCCGCTGTGTCCCACTGTGTCCTTGCTTTGTCCCCCGCTGTGTCCCCTGCTGTGTCCCCCACTGTGTCCCGCTATGTCCCGCTGTCAACGGGTGTGTCACCGCTGTCCCACGCTGTATCCCACGCTGTGTCCCGCTGTGTCCCGCTGTGACCCCCGCTGTGTCCCGCTGTGTCCACCGCTGTGTCCCGCTGTGTCCTCGCTCTGTCCCCGCTGTGTCCCCACTGTGTCCCACTGTGTCCCCCGCTGTGTCCCCGCTGTGTCCCCGCTGTGTCCTCCTGTGTCTCGCTGTGTCCTCACTGTGTCCTTCTGTATCCCGCTGTGTCCCCCGCTGTGTCCCCCACTATTTCCCCACTGTGACCCGCTGTGTCCATGCTGTGTCCCCCGCTGTGTCCTGCTGTGTCCCGCTGTGTGTCCCCGCTGGGTCCCGCTGTGTCCTGCTGTGTCCACCGCTGTGTCCCGCTGTGTCCTCACTCTGTCCCCCGCTGTGTCCCCGATGTGTCCCACTGTGTCCCCCGCTGTGTCCCCGCTGTGTCCTCCTGTGTCCCGCTGTGTCCTCGCTGTGTCCTTCTGTATCCTGCTGTGTCCCCCGCTGTGTTCCCCACTATTTCCCCGCTGTAACCCGCTATGTCCATGCTGTGTCCCCCACTGTGTGCATACTGTCCCCCGGTGTGTCCCCCATTGTGTCCTGCTGTGTCCTGATGTGTCCTCGCTAAGGCCCGCTGTGTCCTGCTGTGTCCGCCTATATGTCCCATGCTGTGTCCCGCTGTGTCCCCGCTGTGTCCCCGCTGGGTCCCGCTGGGTCCCGCTGTGTCCCCGCTGTGTCCACGTTGTGTCCAGCTGTGTCCCTGGTGTGTCGCTGAGTAATCTATATGTCCCTCTGTGTCCCCGCTATGTCCCACTGTGTCCCCCGCTGTGTATCCGCTGTGTCCCCGCTGTGTCCTCCTGTGTCCCGCTGTGTCCTCGCTGTGTCCTTCTGTATCCCGCTGTGTCCCCCGGTGTGCCCCCCACGATTTCCCCGCTGTGACCCCCTGTGTCCATGCTGTGTCCCCCGTTGTGTTCCACTGTGTTCCCCGCTGTGTCACGCTGTGTCCCGCTGTGTGCATGATCTCCACCGCTGTGTCCTGCTGTGTCCCCGCTGTGGCCCGCTGTGTCCTGCTGTGTCCGCCTCTATGTCCCACGCTGTGTCCCGCTGTGTCCCCGCTGTGTCCCAGCTGGGTCCTGCTTTGTCCCGCTGTGTCCATGCTGTGTCCACGCTGTGTCACACTGTGTCCCTGGTGTGTCCTCGCTGTGTAATCTCTATGTCCCTCTGTTTCCCCGCTGTGTCCCGCAGTGTCCCCTTATGTCCCCGCTGTGTATTTGCTGTGTCCTTCTGTATCCCGCTGTGTCCCCCGCTGTGTCCCCCACTATTTCCCCGCTGTGAAAGGCTGTGTCCCGCACTGTCCCTGCTGTGTCCTCACTGTATCCCCAGCTGTGTCCCACTGTGTCCCTCGCTGTGTCCCCGCTGTGTCCTCCTGTGTCCCGTTGTGTACTCGCTGTGTCCTTCTGTATCCCGCTGTGTCCCCCGATGGGTCCCCCACTATTTCCCCGCTGTGACCCGCTGTGTCCATGCTATGTCCCCCGCTGGGTCCCGCTGTGTCCCCATGTGTCACGCTGTGTCCTCGCTGGGTCCCCCGCTGTTTCCCCGCTCTGTCCCTGCTGTGTTCCACTCTCTCACGGTATGTGCGGCTCTGTGTCCCCTGCTGTGTCCCCCGCTGTGTCCCACAGTATCCCGGTGTGTCCCGCTTTGTCCCCT
>NW_012306244.1:0-2748 GCF_000151885.1 Dipodomys ordii
ACTTTGTTCCACTGTGTCCCGCTGTGAACCCCACTGTGTCCTGTTGTGTCCACAGCTGTGTACCACGCTGTGTAACGCTGTGTCCCCGGTGTATCGACTCTGTGTCCCGATGTGTCCCGCGGTGTCCCCCGCTGTGTCCCCTGCTGTGACCTCGCTGTGTTCCCCGCTGTGTCCTGCTGTGTCCTCGCTGGGTCCCCCGCTGTGTACCACTGTGTCCCCCGCTGTGTCCCGCTGTGTCCCGCTCTGTCCCTGATGTGTCCCGCTGTGTCCTGCTGTGTCCTCGCTGTGTCCCCCGCTGTCTCCCGCTCTGTCCCACGCTACGTCTCACGATTTGTCCTCGCTGTGTCCCACTGTGTCCCGCTCTGCCCCCACTGTGTCCTGTTGTGTCCACAGATGTGAACCACGCTGTGTAACGCTGTATCCCCGCTGTATCGACGCTGTGTCCCGCTGGGTCCCGCTGTGTCCTCGCTGTGTTCCCCGCTGTGTCCCGCAGTGTCCCCCGCTGTGTCCCCCGCTGTTTCCTCGCTGTGTCCCCCACTGTGTCCCGCTGTGTCCTCGCTGGGTCCTCCGCTGTGTCCCGCTGTGTCCCCCGCTGTGTCCCGCTGTGTCCCGCTCTGTCCCGCTCTGTCCCTGCTGTGTCCCGCTGTGTAATGCTGTGTCCTCGCTGTGTCCCCCGCTGTCTCCCGCTCTGTCCCCCGCTGTGTCTCACGATTTGTCCTCGCTGTGTCCCACCGTGTCCCGCTCTGTCCCGCTGTGCCCCCACTGTGTCCCCTTGTGTCCACAGATTTGTACCACACTGTGTAACGTTGTATCCCCGCTGTATCGACGCTGGGTCCCGCTGGGTCCCGCTGTGTCCTCGCCGTGTTCCCTGCTGTGTCCCGCTGTGTCCTGCTGTGTCCTCGCTGTGTCCCCCGCTGTCTCCCACTCTGTCCCCCGCTTCGTCTCACGATTTGTCCTCGCTGTGTCCCACTGTGTCCCGCTGTGCCCCCACTGTGTCCCGTTGTGTCCACAGATGTGTACCACGCTGTGTAAGGCTGTATCCCAGCTGTATCGACACTGTGTCCCGCTGGGTCCCGCTGGGTCCTCGCTGGGTCCACCGCTGTGTCCCGCTTTTTCCACCGCTGTGTCCCGCTGTGTCCCCCGTTCTCTCCCCCTGTGTCCACCGCTGTGTCCCGCAGTTTCCCCCGCTGTGTCCCGCTGTGTCCTCGCTGTGTCCACCGCGGTCTCACGCTCTGTCCACCGCTGTGTCTCACGCTTTGTCCCCGCTGTGTCCCACCGTGTACCGCTCTGTCCCGCTGTGCCCCGAATGTGTCCCCTTGTGTCCACAGATTTGTACCACACTGTGTAACGCTGTATCCCCGCTGTATCAACGCTGGGTCCCGCTGGGTCCCGCTGTGTCCTCGCCGTGTTCCCTGCTGTGTCCCGCTGTGTCCTGCTGTGTCCTCGCTGTGTCCCCCGCTGTCTCCCGCTCTGTCCCCCGCTTCGTCTCACGATTTGTCCTCGCTGTGTCCCACTGTGTCCCGCTCTGTCCCGCTGTGCCCCCACTGTGTCCCGTTGTGTCCACAGATGTGTACCACGCTGTGTAAGGCTGTATCCCAGCTGTATCGACGCTGTGTCCCGCTGGGTCCCGCTGGGTCCTTGCTGGGTCCACCGCTGTGTCCCGCTGTTTCCACCGCTGTGTCCCGCTGTGTCCCCCGTTCTCTCCCCCTGTGTCCACCGCTGTGTCCCGCTGTTTCCCCCGCTGTGTCCCGCTGTGTCCTCGCTGTGTCCACCGCTGTCTCCCGCTCTGTCCACCGCTGTGTCTCACGCTTTGTCCCCGCTGTGTCCCACTGTGTTCCGCTGTGTCCCGCAGTGCCCCCACTGTGTCCCGTTGTGTCCACAGCTGTGTACCACGCTGTGTAACACTGTATCCCAGCTGTATCGACGCTGTGTCCCTCAGTGTCCCCCGCTGTGTTCTCGCTGTGTTCCCGCGCTGTGTCCCGCTGTGTCCTCGCTGGGTCCCCCACTGTGTCCCGCTGTGTCCCCCGCTGTGTCCCGCTGTGTCCCGCTCTGTCCCTGCTGTGTCCCGCTGTGTCGTGCTGTGTCCTCGCTGTGTCCCCCGCTGTCTCCCGCTCTGTCCCCCATTACGTCTCACGATTTGTCCTCGCTGTGTCCCACTGTGTCCCGCTCTGCCCCAACTGTGTCCCGTTGTGTCCACAGATGTGAACCACTCTGTGTAACGCTGTATCCCCGCTGTATCGACGCTGGGTCCCGCTGGGTCCCGCTGTGTCCTCGCTGTGTTCTCCGCTGTGTCCCGCAGTGTCCCCCGCTGTGTCCCCCGCTGTGTCCTCGCTGTGTCCCACACTGTGTCCCGCTGGGTCCCGCTCTGTCCCGCTCTGTCCCTGCTGTGTCCCGCTGTGTACTGCTGTGTCCTCGCTGTGTCCCCCGCTGTCTCCCGCTCTGTTCCCCACTGTGTCTCACGATTTGTCCTCGCTGTGTCCCACTGTGTCCCGCTCTGTCCCGCTGTGCCCCCACTGTGTCCCGTTGTGTCCCCAGATGTGTACCACGCTGTGTAAGGCTGTATCCCAGCTGTATCGACGCTGTGTCCCGCTGGGTCCCGCTGGGTCCTCGCTGGGTCCACCGCTGTGTCCCGCTGTTTCCACCGCTGTGTCCCGCTGTGTCCCCCGCTCTCTCCCCCTGTGTCCACCGCTGTGTCCCGCTGTTTCCCCCGCTGTGTCCCGCTGTGTCCTCGCTGTGTTCCCCGCTGTC